>NC_021162.2:34797976-34832253 GCF_000331145.2 Cicer arietinum | reverse complement strand
TATATATATATATATATATATATATATATATATATATATTACTTACTTTTAATAAATATCTCCAAATACCTTGATATTTATTAAAATTACCATTTCACCCATAAGGCATAAAATTCTACGTAAAAGGTTCATCGCAGTTAATTTCAATTTAATTAACGACGAGAAATTTTAATTGGCATCAAAATACCTTTTTGATTATAAAACTCCAAAATATTATTAACTTTGACTTAAAAGCCTCCGAGCCAAAATCCAAAATACACCAAAAATACATAAATGGTACTTTAAAATTATGGGTCTTACAAAATACTATTTTAAAATGAAACTACATTTACAGAGACGTTAACTAAACAAAAAAACTTACAAGGATCAAAATTAAAAAGATTATAATTGCAATAATTAAAAACATATTTAAACCTTAAAAAATATATACGTTTAGTCCCTATAAAACTAAAACAGGAAAAAAAAAAAAAAAAAAGAATTTTATTTTTATAGAGAATAAATTTAAAAAAGGTCATAATTTTATATCGACTAAAAATATATTTAATTCTAATTTAAATGCTTCCATTTTATTTATTTTATATTTAACCCTAGTTGACATGTTAGGGCATAAGCTACCATTACAATCAACAATTGATCAAGAAGGAAAACTATCTTCTTGTATAATTAGCAAAGAAAAATGATAACCAAGTCAGTCTGTCTCTAAAAGAACAAAATTCGATTGGTGTGGTGCTAAAGTTCGATTCAAGCGATGCTAAAATCCACTTAGCAAGAATAATTCCACTAAACAAGAATGGATGGATTCCACGTATCATGAGTGGGCCATGCATGGATAGGTGTTACTTTAGGAGCTCCATTGTGTCAATGTTGACATCAACGTGCCTACATCAGCAACTGACGCCCAAATTTGTGTTGGCAAAAATAGCATAAGTTAAAAGAATTAAAACACAATCACAACACAAGAATATAACGTGGAAACTCCAAAACCGGAGAAAAAACCACGACCGCTGCCTAAACCGGCAACCAGAGAATTAATACTATGTGAAAATTGTTACAACACATAGACTTCTCTCACTCACACCCCAGACACCCCAGTACAACCACACTCTTACAAAGCAAATATTTAAACTAAGTCAGATACAAGCTTAAAGTGCTATTGCTGACTGGTGCATTTGAAAACAAATGACTAAAACCCAATATATAGCATTGACCTTCTCCTTATTCTCCCACACTAAAGGATGTGGGACTTGCAATCAACCCCAACAATCTCCACCTTGATTGTAAGAGTTCCAGCTTCCGCTTCCATTGTCTTACCGACAATCATACTCCACCATCATCCACTCTCAACTTTGATAGATTCCAACTCAGAGACAATATTATTCAAAGTACTAAGATGATCAGAGATTTTCGTACCTTCATCCATGCGCAGATTGTGGAATTGCTCTTTCAACAACAACCGATTTGAGATGCCCTTAGCCTGATATAACCCTTCAAGCTTCTCCCAGAGTTGCTTGGCTGATGACAGATTCTGCACATTCGCAAGAACATTCTTTGCCAAACACAGACGAATTGCACTTGCAGCTCTCAAATCTAGTTCCTCCCACTTGTCGTCCTCCATGTTGGAAGTGTTTCCTTTCAACGCCTTGTGTAATCCTTATTGTATAAGCACATCCTTGACTTGTACTTTCCACAAGCCAAAGTTGATTCTTCCATCAAACTTCTCTATGTCAAACTTCATAACGCTTGAATAAGACATAGCAGCTGCACGCAGACTGTAAACTGTGCACCAGGTAAGTTCCCAGGAAAGAGAGGTGGGTCACAACAGACACGCTTAAATACCAAGTCTTTCCTTAGCCAAAACCTCCCTAAACATCACTTTCACAGTATCACCTTTCCCCTAACAATACCAAGGATAATTCTTTTCTGATGTGGAAGATCAGACAAAGCTGCAACCACAGAGCATACTAAGAAAAATTATCCTACCGAACCTCTGAACCTGGCTCTGATACCAGTTGTTGGGAAAAATAGCATAAGTTAAAAGAATTAAAACACAATCACAACACAAGAATATAACGTGGAAACTCCAAAACCGGAGAAAAAACCACGACCGCTGCCTAAACCGGCAACCAGAGAATTAATACTATGTGAAAATTGTTACAACACATAGACTTCTCTCACTCACACCCCAGACACCCCAGTACAACCACACTCTTACAAAGCAAATATTTAAACTAAGTCAGATACAAGCTTAAAGTGCTATTGCTGACTGGTGCATTTGAAAACAAATGACTAAAACCCAATATATAGCCTTGACCTTCTCCTTATTCTCCCACACTAAAGGATGTGGGACTTGCAATCAACCCCAACAATTTGTTAATCGAATATAATCTCGTTAAGAGAGATGAGCAAATGGACTTTAGAAACACGTGTCTAACAACTTCCACACGTGTTGCATAATAAAACATTAAAACACTATGTATCTCATAAAACATGGGTCTGCAGCGGCTCCACCATGACCATATTTCTTCCCAGACTTCAACAAAAGAAATATGGGTATATCAACTAACACATCCTATCTGAAATTTTTATTGTCTTCGTGTTTACATTAAAATTTCTTTTAAAATGTCTCTAAATTTAAAATACATCATTCAAGTCTATTTTCATCACTATTTGATATAAAAACAAGAAATGTCAAATGCAATAATATAATTGATATAAAAATTAAACCATACTAAATAATTTATAACTAATTGAACCTAAAATACATGCACAAAACAACAAAATAAGATGTAAATATGGATGCGTCATTGTGTTTGTGATAGAAACTATGATATCAAGATATATTTGTTGTGTTGTTTGTGTGAAGGCCAATACTCGTGGACATTCACATGGTGAGAGGGATGTTAGAATTTTGTTCTTGCTCGTTGTCAGTGGCGGAGCTTCACTAGAAAGTTTAGGGTGGCCGACATAAAAATATAATATATAAATTAAATATATAAATAATATTATATAGTAAAAAATTAAGTTGTAATAAACACAAAGTGAAATATCAAATAATTTAACTACATGACTTAAGAATACCTTAAAGTAATGCTCTATGCTCTTTAATTAACTTGAAATCATCAATAATAGACTCAGAATTGATACTTGCAGCAATTTCCGTTTCAATATAAAATCGTCATGCTATCTGCCAAAAAGTCAACTTTCATCTTGTTTCTTAACCTAGATTTAATAATTTTCATTGTTGAAAAAGATCTTTCAGTTGTGGCAGTAGAAACCGGAAGAGTCATGATAAGACGAAGTAGTCTATCAATCAAGTAAAAAGTTTGCGGCTTTTCAGTTGCAACCAAACATTAGCACAATTCTTGGATAGTTGATAAATTCTTCAAATTTAAATCTTGACGAGCATCAACTAAGAAATGTTGGAGTTGAAATTTCAAATTAATCTTCTCTTGCATATTGAAATCCACAGGGTAATATTTTTCAACTAGAGTGCAAATTTTTTCAATGTTAAAAGCTTTATAATTATCCTTAAGAGTCAAAGCACAACTTAGAGTTAACAAATCTATTGCTTGCTCACTAAATCTGTTATTCAACTCTTGTAATTGTTGATCAATAGCAGTAAAAAATATTTCAACTCTAAAATAATGTTTTATTGTAACCTGACATTGTTGAAGATGAGAGCGTCCAAATCTTGTTGTTGAATGAACATCGTTGAGATCAGGAATCTGAATATCATGTTTTTCACAAAAAGTCTTCACTTCAGTAAATAATGCATCCCAACCATCTTCTCTCAATGCTTGAATAAAAGACTTTGTAGTTCCAACCAAACACATGCCATTAACTATATCATGAGATTATTGTTATAAGGCTTAACAAAGTATATCAGTTATCCCCATAATTTCTTTCATCAAATGCAAGATAAATATAAAATCAAATGCCATCAAATAATTATAGGCACTATAAGCATCCCCACGTGTAGAATAATTTTCTCTTTCATTTGTAATTTTTTTTTAAAACAGTACAAGTTGCCTCATACATATTTATCAAGCTACAAATAGAAGAGAAATGTGATCCCCAACGAGTATCACCAGCTCGTGTCAAAGTACCAATTTGATTTATACCTTTACCAGTTACAATCTCATCAATTTCTAGCAAATGTGCAATTTCCTCTAATTGGGCAGCTTGTAACTCATCATGACGCTTAGTAAAAGAACAAACAACATTAACAACAAAAGTTAGCTTCTCAAAAAATTTATGAAATGGAACAACTTCTCTTGATGCAGTAACCAAAGCAAGTTGCAATCGATGAGCAAAACAATGGACATAGTATGCATAAGGACAATCTTTCACAAATAGTGCTTGTAAACTATTCCATTCTCCTCTCATATTACTAGCACCATTATACCCTTGACCACGCATGTTAGAAACATCAAGATTGTGTCGAGAAAGTATATCACATACTTCTTCTTTCAGAGTTAAAGTTATAGTTGTCTTTAACATGTGCCACAAAAAAAATCGCTCTTGTATTAAACAAACTTTGTCAACAGATCTTAACACAAGATACATTTGTTCCTCTTTTGATTCATCATAAGCTTCATCTACAACGATGCAAAATTTGGAATCACTATTTTCTTCACATATATGTTTTCTCACCCTACTAGAAAGAATATGCAAGAGCTCTTTTTGAATTTGATGTGAAGTATACTTGAAATTATATGGAGCATTTTCCAACACAACTTTCGCAACTTCATCATTGCAAGTTGCCAAGAGTTTTATCAATTGAAGAAGTTGCCTTGATTTCTTGACTCGCTACTTTCATCATGTCCCCTAAAAGCACAAGCTTGAAGTGTTAACCAACTAACAGTGTCAATTGATGTCTTGAGATATATTCGATTCTTCAAAATTTGTTCTGAGCTTTGCACTTGAAAAGTATTCCTAATATGTCCATCTTGATTCAACAAGTCTAGACAAGCTTTCATTGCATTGTTGTGTGGTGAGCAAGGATTCATCCCTATGTGTTTGAGAAAGGCGCAAAATTTTCCATTTTTAATTTTCTTCCAATTTCTAAAACATGTACCAATGAAGACATCTGATTCGGGACGTCCACTTGATCTTTTGCTAAATAGATAGCAAGGCAAACTATATGCAACATCTTTAGAAGGTGAATATTCTATCCATGAAGAAAATATGTTAAACCAAGTATATTGAAACCATCTTGGATGAACCTCGTTGCCAGATAAAGGATATTCATCTAAATTTACTTGACAAAGACCAAATTTTAGATAAGCTCTTTATATTGCATCCAATTTATTTGGTGGATATTGCCAAATTTGAGGGCGCTTTCTAGGGTCACGTTCTAAACATTTCTCAAAGTCATCTTCAAAAACTCTAGGAACCTTGGAAAGATGATTCTCATTTTCTTCATTTCTTGGATTCTCAAAGATAGTTTCAGATGTAGAAGTTATAATTTCTTCATCTATTTCACTATGACAAATGTTCCTCTTGAAAAAAGAATCGATTCTTTTACTATTCTTCATTCTCACAAACTTCTCTAAATCAACCAATTTAGGAAACATAAAACATACTTTCAGTGAAAATTAAATGGAAACAAAAATCAAACACCTTATATGCAATAAAAAAAACTCAAACATCTTATATGGACAAAAAATCAAACACCTTATATGCAACAACAAAACTAAAAAAAAAAAGTCAGCATTAACATCTAATTTGAAACAAACAAAAACTCCAAATAAACAAAACTCCAAAACAAAACTCCAAACTTCAAAACAAAGCACCAAACATCAATTCTGATTTCTGGTGATAATACAAATTGAAATCCGAACCTTTTGAGTGTTGACGAACGACCAACCAAGGCGAAGGTGAGGGCAACTGGGTGAGGCCACTCGACAGCGAGCAGAGGCGGAGCTGGAAGCGAGACGCGAAATATAGCGAGATAGAGGCGAAGGCGAGACGATGTGTGCGATTGCGAAGCTGATGAAGAATCGTGTGTTTCAGAGTCGTGTTTGCAAGAAGGAGAAAGATGAAGTCTGGATTTGGAAGAGAGATTTAGGTTTAAGGTATAACTTTAATTTCTTAATTTTAATGAGGATATTTTGGTCATTCACCTTATATGCAACAAAAAAAAACTCAAACACCTTATATGGACAAAAAATCAAACACCTTATATGCAACAAAAAAATTATAAAAATAAAATCAGCACTGACATCTAATTTGAAAGAAACAAAACTCCAAACTTCAAAACAAAACACCAAACATCAATTATGATTTATGATGGTAATAAGAATTGAAATTCGAACCTTTTGAGTTTTGACGAACGGCCAACCAAGGCGAAGGCGAGGGCGACTGGGCAAGGCCACTAGACATCGAGCAGAGGCGGAGCCGGAGGTGAGACGCGAAACAGAGCAAGACAGAGGCGAAGGCGAGAGAGAGCGCACGATTGCGAAGCTGATGAAGAATCGTGTTCGCAAGAGGGAGAGAGATGAAGATTGGATTTGGAAAAGAGAGGAAGAGAGATTTAGGTTTAAGGTATAATTGTAATTTCTTAGTTGTAATGGGATATTTTGGTCATTTTATCTATAATTTTATTTTTTGGTGAATTTGCACTAAATATGAATGTTGATGACCTTAGGGTAGATTATTTGAATTGAGAAATAGATATTTATGCGTGAGTGAGGTGATCGATAATGATTAGGTCTAAGAACACAAAAATCTATTGAGATTTTGTTTATTCTAAAAATAGTAAACAATAAGGTCATACTGACAATCGGTGTTGTTTAGAATTTAAAGTGGTCCAACACACACTTGAGGTATTGTTTATACGAAAAGATTTTTAAACGAAAATGTTGTACCATTATTTAGAGTTTTATGACTCGTAAAATAGCTGAAGAGTGAGAGACTCATGTAGTTACATTGCACTATTATGGTAAATTTCAGTGAAAATATATATATATATATATATATATATATATATATATATATATATAACGAAAGGATTAGATCATCCTAAACTATTTTTGACCGTGATCAACTTATAATGTCTTGACTCAATAAGAAGTCAAACATAACTCCTTTAAATGTTATATAGGAGTCTTTGTAAAAAGTTAAGGCGGCCGCATGAGTCTACATCGGTCTCCACTTATTATTAATTAGGTATTAATTTGAGAGATACGTATATTGAAGATGATTGCTTTATTTGACATATGTGTTGTGTGGCCACTGTCAAGTACTTTACTATTCCTATTTCCATTTTATGGTGTCATGATATTCTTAGCGCTCAGATTATTTTTCTTCTTTGTACCATAGACTAGCATGAGGACTATTGTGGGCTCCGTAAGACCTTGCATATTTCTAATTTTTACCTACCTCTATATGAAATGCATTTTTCCATTTACTTAACTTTGATATATGATTGTAAATTTCATATCTTAATTTAATTAACATTTTGGAATTATGAATAATATATATTTAAAAATCTATTTTAAATTATCTCTTTCGTCAGTCTTTGAATTTTTTAATCATATCGCTTTATTATTGAAGTTATGTCATATGGTGTTCTCCAAATATTTTGCTTCTCTCAAAATATATTTTGATTTACTTATATTAAATAGTAATTATTTAAAAAATAGGTTAAATAAGTTTTTAGATTTTACAAAATATCATAATTTTATTTCTAGCTCTTATAAAATCTCACAATTTATTTTTTAGTTTTTATAAAAAATTTCATCAAATTTAATTATTTTTTCATTTTCATTTTTAGTCCTTGATTTCTAACTATTGTATATCCTTCAAGTTTTTGAATGATTTTTTTCACTAATGTTTAATACATTATAAGAAATTTACCTACAAAAATTTAGAATTGTTTAACAAGGGATAAATTAAATATGAATTTTTCAACATTAAAATATTAAAAATTTATATTTAATTCATCATTTATTAAAAAATTCAAAATTGTGGCAAGGTAGTTGTTAAAAATATTCTAAATATTACTAAAAAAATTATTAAAAAATTTGAAAGATACACAATAGTTAGATTAAAATTTAAGACTAAAAGTTAAAATGAAAATTTTTAAGAAATTAAAATTTGATGAAATTTTTTAGACAGAAAAAAAAAAATAGTAAGATTTTAAAGGTTGTAAAAACTTATCTAACGCAAAAAAATATGAACACACACATTCAATGCATGCATGAAATGAGACAAATTGGGTTGACAACAAATGTTCGAACAATGGTGTGAGAGCCAAAACCATGTGTTTACCCAAGCTATTGATTTGTTTAATGATTGGTGCTATCAAAAGTACTCAAAATCAAGCATCATAGATGCAAGTGGATTCACCAATCTCTTGGATGAAACTAGAGGCAGGAATAATGAAATGCAATATCGGTGTGTCCTTCTCGGCTCATGCAAATAAGGTGTGTCCTTCACAACTCAATGTGCAGTCCATGTAGGTGTCGTCCTTAGGTTACTTTCGCCTCTTGAGTAGGTGCACTAGTTACAGCTAGCTAGGACCTCTAAGCTTCAAATTAGACTCAAAAGTGGTTGTTGGTATTTTTCACTCTCCAACGCTCGACAATCCTCTTAATTAATAGATATTATTAAACATTTTAAATTTATGTTTACTTCTTTTTATGTAAACTTTCACGTTGTATTATGTAGAAAACAAAAGGATGAGGTTGTTCGTGATCTTGCTAAAGTGTCCAAATCTCAACCTCATTTTTATATTGGGTAGAAATATCTCTTTGCACTACGCGAAAAATGTTATTTTACAACGCTTTTTTTAAGTCATTTACAGCGCTTTTTCAAAAAATTAAGCGTTGTAGTATCCAGCGCTGTAAAAAGATACAACAGCGCTCTTTAAAATAAAAAATAAAAAAAACGCTGTAAATCTCTTCTAAAAACGTGCTGCTTGTTGTATTAGTTTTACAACGCTTTTAAAAAAAAAGCGCTGTAATATGCATTCCTTTATTTCAATTAGATCTCTTTCTGGGATTATAACAACAATTTCCTTCATAAATCGTAATATACAGTATCCGCAGTCTATGTTGTTAGTTTGACGAGAGCACTATAAAATAAAACATATAAGTCAATAAATATTTGTGGATTGATTGTTAATGAAAATTTAAAGCAATAAATTTCAAACCTTTTTTAGAATCCATGTGATTTATTTGATTTTTGCTTCGACACTGTAGCACTCATTTGAGCTCGGAAAACTTGTAAAACACTATCAAATAAATGTGATTATTAGCATTAACAGACACATTATATATATATATATATATATATATATAAGAAATAAATGAATAAATGAATACAATACCTGAAGAGTGCGAAGAAATACGTAGAGTTCATAAGGTTACGGTTTCGTTTAAGAAGAAACAGCGAGAATGCGCAGAAATACGAACGGTTCGTAGGACAGAGTAGGGTTCTCATTGAGAAGAGTATGTAATAATGTTCGTAGGGATAGTAACAAATATGGAGATGATTTGCAATGGATATGGTTAACAATATGGTTCGTAGGACATTAGGGTTCGCAATGAGAAGGATAATGAAGAGGAGAATGACACTGAAGTGTAGTGAAGTTTATGTAATAAAGAGGAAACTGAAACGATTTACTGTTATATTTTATTTTTTTAAAGCCTATTACAGCGCTTTTTTTAAAAAGCGCTGTAAAAGACCTTCTTATTTTATTTTTTTAAAGCCTATTACAGCGCTTTTTTTAAAAAGCGCTGTAAAAGACCTTCTTATTTTATTTTTTTAAAGCCTATTACAGCGCTTTTATTAAAAAGCGCTGTAAAAGACCTTCTTATTTTATTTTTTAAAAGCCTATTACAGCGCTTTTTTTAAAAAGCGCTGTAAAAGACCTTCTTATTTTATTTTTTAAAAGCCTATTACAGCGCTTTTATTAAAAAGCGCTGTAAAAGACCTTCTTATTTTATTTTTTAAAAGCCTATTATAGCGCTTTTTTTAAAAAGCGCTGTAAAAGACCTTCTTATTTTATTTTTTAAAAGTCTATTACAGCGCTTTTTTACAGACTTTTTAAAGCGCTTGTCCAAAAGCGCTGTAAAATACCTCCTTATTTTTTTTAAAAACCTTTTTACAGCGCTTTTCCAAAAAGCGCTCTAATAGGTCCTTTAATTATGTGAAATCAAAGTCTTTTACAGCGCTTTTTTTATAGCGCTTGTCAAAAAAGCGCTGTTGTATCCTCCGTTATTTTTAAAATATCATACAACAGCGCTTGTATTTAACAAGCGCTATAAAAGACGCGCTATAAAATGTCATTTTTGGCGTAGTGTTGTATTGAACACAATATTATTAATAAAATGAGATCATAAAAAAAAAAGTTTAGTTAAAGAAAAAAGAATTCTTCTATTTTTTGCCAAACAAAACGCAAGAAATCTTTCATTTAATAACATTATATGGTGTAATTTATTGCGAATATTTAAATTGATGAAATAAAATTCAAACAAATGAAATAATAACCGAATTTAGAACTTGTGAAAATAATAGTGTAAATCTACAGTAGTGTATAAACTATGAGTAGATAGAATCAATTTATACATGATTCTCATAGAGTTTTGTACCGTGCACTCCCCACTTATACCTCTCACCTCCCATTTCTATGGAAAATATCATATTACTCTTTTTTATTACGTATAAAATCATCAAAAAAATTTACTACTCTATTTCTCACCCTTCACTTTTGGAAATTTCAAAATCTTCCTAAACATTCGAAAATTTTAAACTTTCGAAATATAAAAAAGTGAGTATTTTTGTCATTTTCGAAAGTTTTGTTAAATATGAAACTTTCGAAACTTAAACTTCTAGAAACTCTAACAAATTTCAAAACTTTTGATAAATATCAAAGTTTCGAAATGCAATTTTCTAGGATGTTATGAAACTTTCGAAACTTTGGATAAATATGAAAGTTTCGAAGTTTGTTTTTCTATAAATCATCAAAACCTTCGAAAGTTTGGATGAATTTGAAAAGAATCTAAATGCAGCATGTACGTTCTAGCCGCACACTCAAACTATCTAAATCAATAAATAAACTAACATATGTCGCTTCCACACGTGTATGTGTTTTATCGACGAAAATAGTGATGCCAATTAAATACAATAGGTACGTTCTAGCGGCACACTCAAACTGGTTAGTTTGAATAGACGACTATATAAATCACACAACCATTGCAATTTATATTGGGCACATTTATTATAATTAATCTCAGCTAGTGCTTCATTCCATGTTGCACCTAAGTACTCATGTGCAGCTCTTGCAGCATTATTAGTGTTCATATTCACAGGTGCATCAAAAAATTTACCATGGAGTGAGATGTGAAGGAGAGTCGCGATGTCGTATAACGTGATGGTGATCTCTCCAAATGACAAATGAAATGAGCTGGTCTCCCTATGCCACCTTTCAACAAATGCAAATATCATACCAGCATCATCCATAGTGAGGTAAGCTGAAGACAGATATAGTAGCCCAGATTCTCGAATCCAATGTTGTACAGGATCTGGCACGTGAACTTCAGCAAACATCTTCAGCTTCAATCCATGAGTAATAACTTTACGATCATGCGAGTAATTACAGAATAATTAATTAATTAAATAAGCTTAATTAAATTATTTAAATAAACTTAAATTAAATAAAATTAATTAAATAAACTTAAATAAACAATTAATTAAATAAATAATTAATTAAATATAATTAAAAATTAATTAAAATATACCTCTCCTTCCCATAGCCTCTAAGCCACGTGGTGTTCATATTGTGTCAACACATGTGTCACCACCAGTCCCCTGGAGAATTCGGGCTGCTGATCCTGCTCCTCAACATCATGAATATCATCAGCATGTGCAGGGACATTAGCAGCATCATCAACATCATGAATATCATCATCAACAGCATGTGCATCACACTACTCCTCAGCCTGCTCCATTTGTTGATGCTCATGGACATGCTCAGGGACATCCTCCTCCATCTGTGCAGGCTTAGTAAGCTCAGCGACATCATCCTGGACATCGTATCTACGATAATGCTGTTTAATTGGAAGACTTGCTTCGTTTCGTCGTATGTTTGACGATGTTGGTGGAATTTTCTCTACACCATCACCTCTATCACCTATCTCGTTGCGAATAATTTGACCAAACAAATCTCTCATTCTAGGCATTGCAATATATCAATAATAAAATGCATTTCAGAACTTTCGTATTGTTCCCAAACTTTCGAAGCTGGTTTCGGAACTTTCCATAAATTTGAAAGTTTTGAAACTGATTACTTCATGTTTATGGACTATACATTTCGAAACTTTCATATTGTTAGAAAGTTTTGAATGTTTCTGCATTTCGAACGTTTCAGGTTCATGGAAACTTTCAAAATTTTGGGAAAAAATGAACTTCGAAAGTTTCATGTTCATGAAAACTTTCGAAGATTTGGAAAAATAATGTTTTGAAACTTTCAAAGTTTCGAAGGTTATCTTACTTTTGCGTTTCGAAGGTTTCAAATGTTTGGAGATTTGTGATTCGGACAATTCAAAGTTTCGAAGAAATTGGGTGAAAAAATAAAGAATTTTTTTGGAGGGTTTTATAGATGATAATAGGGGCAATATGGTATTTTCCATGGAGATGGGGGCTTCTATATTTAAAGACACATGTGTCCTATGAATAATGAATAAGACATTTCTTGTATTGTGATTATGGTAATTTGAGTGGTATTTATATGTTTCTTGTATTGTGATTATGGTAATTTGAGTGGTATTTATATGTAAAGGTGATAAACATTCTATGAGAATAGTTTGTGGTTGTAATCTTTCTTATTCCTAAAAGAGGTTATGTAAATTGTTATGAGTATAATAGTATAGTAATTTATATATATTAAGGTGACATTCAAGACCGGCACAATATGTTGTGAGACATAAAGCGAAAATAATATTTTCAACAATTAATAAATAAATTATTAATATTTTATTTAACTATAAAAAAATTATTTGACAGAAATCATGACATCTTTAATTTTTTTTTTTTTTTATGTTTTTCAAAAGATGAAATAAGACGTTTCAATTGTTCTACCACAACATAAAGGTTTCAATTGTTCTACCGCAGCATAAAGAACTCACGTAGAATTTTCCATCTTTTAGTTAAAGAAGAAAATAGTGTTTATATACATTGTACCACTCCAAGAACTCATGTTAGCAATGTTTTCACTACTCAGTCTCATGATTTCTCAATTTATAACTAATATTTCTCTTGTTAACGATATATTCACTACTTGTCTCATGATTTCTCAATTTATAACTAATATTTCTCCGATCCCTACTACATTCATTAGCCGATTTATTTGTACGAACATTAAATAATTTGCAACAAAAAAATTATATCTTGAGAATAAATCAACCATCTTCTAGTCCATCCGTTGGATAACCTCAAGTGATGAAGAAAAGTGTTCATTTTTAAGAAAAATCTATATCAATAACTAAAAGATGGAAAATTCTTTGATGAAGAAATTTTTGAGTTAAATTGTTTAAGAAAAATCTATATCAATAACTATTCCAAAGATTTGTTCAACACAGCATAAACATCAAACATGATACATAGGCAACACAACAAATCAACTTAACAAACAATTTAACTCAAAACAACTACTGGATAAGCATAAACGTTCTCCCCCTGAATTTGGCAGCATCAAAAAAAGAAAGAACCACAGTTTTAGTCAGATGAGAATGGCTCGTCCGATGAGGATGAAGGAGATGGATCAACAGAGGAAGGTTGGGCTGGTAGTTCAGGAGGATGATCTCCAATTGTAATAGTAGGGGCCAAGTGTTTGGTAACTCATTCAAGAATGAGACCAAATTGAACCAAAGAGTTCGGAAAGTGAGTGAAGCTGTGAAGGATTTTCTTTTGATCCTTCCTAATTAATTTGAGAAGTTTCATCTGCTTCTGATTCTTCATTTCCTCAGTCCTCTTGCTAGGAATCGAGTCCTTAGGTTGATCATTGACACTGGAACTCTTATTTTGGGAGCTCTCAACTTTGTCCTTAGAACAATGATGAGTAGTTGTAGTAAAAAAAGAGTCAAGGGAACTGAACACACCTATGACCTCAGGGAGAGGTTGGGCAGATTTTTCAAAGTTTGCAGCAGGAGGAATGGAAGTTGGTTGCGAAAGATCTGGTGGTGGGAGCACATCTTCGTCCACTAGCACAATTGGAGGAGAAGCCATAGACACATCCGTAGGAGAGGGATGATAAGACAAATTGAGATCAAAATATAACTCATCATCATCGTCCATATTTTGAAGAGGAGTTGGTGTGAAGGTATCCTCAGGGAGAGGATTGGCTTCAAGAAGGGGAGTCAGTTTGTGGATCAGTGGTGTGTGGACAGGGGAGTCTGGAGAAGGAGTAGCATCAGTAAAGTTATGCAATGGAGAGGTGGGTTCTGTAATGAGTGATGATGGTGTATCATCAGGTGGAGATTGAGTGGTTTCTTCTTCAGATTTTTGAGAGGGAGAGGAGGAATAACGAGCTTTCCGTTTCTTTGAAGCAGGGCGGTCATCATTTTGAATCTTCATCTGTTTGATATTCTTCATAGAAAAAGTGTTATTGAAGTGAATGAAGGGTTCATCCTCAAGTGGGATTTTGAAAAATTTGAAGATATTAGTCAAAATCAACCCATAGGGAGCAGATCGTCCCATCACAACAGCATTCAACATGAAGCAAAACATAACATGTCCTAAATGAAGAGGAGTACCAGCCATCAAATGATGAATGATCATGAGGTCAAGCTCTGTGACCTTCTCAAAACTGCCAGCTCAGGGCGTGATGGAGTGAACACAAATATTGTGGAGGATACGACACATAGGAACGAGGTTGGAGGCTACTAACGGTTTTGGAGGTTTGATGAGAATGTTTTTGAGTACAGAGGTCCTAGTGATGACACATTGTGAATACCATGTCTCCGATAAGCAGTAGGTTCCTTCATCGCGTATATCAAGGATTTGACATAGCGTAGTGAGATTTATTTCCATATGAACCCCTTTTAGCACCATACTGAAATTAGTGGTGCCTTTTGAACCCTTTGAAGCAGCATAGAAAGCCCTTACAAGGCGAGGATACTGGGGCTCATTGATTTTGAAAAAAGAGGTCCATCCGAGTTGGTCAAACATTTCTTCCACATTGAATCCTCCTTATTTGATATCAGCAAGGTCAACGATTTTACCATTGACCACATATTTGTTTTTCCATTTTGAGACGTAGTTAGTTTCTAATTCGGCCGAATCAAACAGTGGAGTATTTTCAGAATTTTTTGTGGATGAGGATGGGAGTTTTGGTGAAGAAGGTTTGGCATTTTTAGGAGTTGGAGTTTTTGAGGTAGATTTCACAGGAGGAGGCTGATGTGAAGATTCTTGAGGGATATTTGTCTCTGAATCATCAGAGTGGATGACATGAATCGTGTTGTCTTGAGGGGGCGCCCTTTTGGATGAAACAGCTCCAGAAGTAATAACCACAATCATAATCTCTTAAGTAATTTTGTTATCATTAAAATCATTTGAGAGATTTTGTCTCAACACTCATAAGTGGTCATATATGGATTAAGACTTAAAAATTAATGGAAAAAATCTAATGATAATTGACAATATTCTTCAGAAGTAATAGTTCATGATTCTTTTCGGGTTTATAGATAAGACAATGACCTGATTAGGTCGATTCTATATGAGATTGATATATATTTTATTTTATTTTTGTTGACGTAGTATTATTTAAGTTATTATTTCAATCATGAAAATGAACATTAATATATAACTCTAATTGATGACATTTGTTGTCGTTAAAATTTTAAATATTTTAAAATTTTCTTTAATCGAATGTATTTGAAAAAAATATTAGACCGCTTAATTGAATGTATTTGACAAAAAAATCGACTGCAACCACATAAAAATCAATCTTAAAATAAATACCAGTATGAAGTATGTACCTTTTTTTTTACTAAGTACCAAGTATTAGGGTTGGGCAGTCGGATGGGTACGGGCCAAAAGGCCAACCCGCAACAAACCGCAGGTGATAAATTTTGTCCCATTTAAGACCAGTTTTGCGGATTCAGTTTATTGGTTTCGTTGGGAAGTGGTTAAGTTTCAATGGTTTGAGTCACTTCATACTCATTTGTTGTTTTGGGCAAGTTTTGAAATATTCTTGTTAATTTTTCAAAATTATTAATTTTTGTTTACTAATAACTGTATTTTTACATTAAAGATTTAAATAAAAACCTTCCTATATTTTTTTTCTACTCAACTCCAAGTAAGGTGATTTAACTAAAGTCATGTCTTTGGCTTGTAATGTGACTAGGAACCGAAATAAAAGGGTCTGACTCAAAGGGGGTAGCAAAGGTTAAAATTTTCATAGGATATTTAGAAAGGCTCAAACGACCAAACAAAATTGCCTCAGTGTATGCATAAATTACAATATGCAAGTCAAAATTAGTGCAAGTTTTGAACGGATAACACATGTCTGGATAATCACACAACAAAAAATTAAAGTGTTTAGGCTCAAAAACTCACAGCTAGGATAATAAGAAAGAGTATGAACTATCTAAATGATGCCAAACATGCCACTATAAAATTTATTTAGTTTTTTAAAAAATTGCAAGTTAGACTTCGACAACCAAGGAGTAATCAACAACGCATGCATTAGTGAAACTTATCGAATTGAGCAATAATATGAGCAAAGAACTAGAGTTTAAATTTCAAAATCCCAAACAGAAAACTTAAGACCAAATGAAAGTTGTTAATAATTCTTCATCATATTGCACGTTTACAAACAATTAAAAAGAAACAAATTCAAATAACAAAAATAAGATTGCAAAAATAAAAGTTACCTCTATATGTGGGTTGCCTCCCATGAAGCGCTTTTTAAAGTCATTAGCTTGACGCCTCAACTATTGTCAAGGTGGCATATATGATAGGAAGAACACATCATCCTTCCTCTTCTTTTTGTTTGGTAGAAATTCCATGAACTTGAGAAATAGATGATATTGCTTCCATGTACTTCTCAATTAGACATTGATGACCAAGACATAGATTGAATCTCGAACTTCATCAATCTCTTCTTTTTTTCTTTTCCTCGTTCGTCTATTCCTCTTGTTTATCTTCTTCTACCACAACAGTGAAATCATCTTCAATCATCAATTTCTCCTCCATTTTCTCAAGCTTAACTACTTGCTCAAATAACCTCTCACATTGACTTTCAAATCTTTCAATTGAAACCATGTTATTCTTCATGAATTCTACTAAAACATCAATAATGTGAAAGTCTGTGTGATCTGATTCTTTGGATAGAATTTTATGAGGTAGAATTTGTTTCCAATTGATCTTTTTAATATAACACTCGTCGTTTTCTACTTCTTTGACCAAAAGATCTTCATATTCTATTAGTGCGACAAAGTCATCAAAACAAGTTCCATTTCTGTGTCCTTCTCCGCAAAAGTCACACCTAAGAGGCTTCCTCTGAGGGTGATGTTTTAAAAATGTATCTCTTAAGATTTATCCATCAATCATGCGACATATACCAGATATAAGATAAGTATAACACTCTTCATATAATTGTAGTAGAATATCATTATTACAATCTTCTATGCTCTACAGCGAATAGTTATCTCAAACAAAGAAGAGACAAACCACTAGCACATGACATTAGCAAGCTCAACAAATAAAAATGGAAAATAAAAGAAAAGCTTGTTGAGACAAAATCTCTCTCAAATGGTTTTAATGATAACAAAATTATTTAAAAGATTATGATTGTGGTTAATGACTAATTTGTGCTTTTGAGTGTATTCATATAAGAAAACAAGTTATTAATCATTAAGACAAAAAGGAGAAAAATCTGATTCAAATCTAGAGGATTGGAATTCGAGAGGATGACCTCGTGGGAGGATGATTCTTCAAATCTGTAGAATACTCATCCTCTCTGAAACAAATGGTTTTATTCATTTTATAAAAGCAAAACAGTATTAAAGAATGAATAAATAAAGATTTTGAAATAAAGAATTAAGATGGAAAAAGAAAGGTACGAGGAAAGACTACACTAGAATGGGTCTAAGGTCAATATCTTGGAAAGCAACCCTACACCTTTGAAAGCAACCCATCATGTCATGTGCAAAGGCTAAATGCAGACCTATATATCATACTTGTATGATTGAAAACAATATAGAGTCAATTTACAAAAAGGCAACAACAAACAAGCCACATATAGAAGCATTCACATGTCTTAAAGAAAGGAAAGAGAAAAGGACTTCACGTGAAGCCTTTACATGCCTTAAAGGAAGAAAAAAGAAAAGGACATCACATGGGGTCTTACAAGCATTTAAGAAAGAAAAAAGAAAAGGATAGTACATGTCTAAAGTCCTAGGAATACCAAACCTCGTACAAGAGGACATACTGCATTAGTCAAATGAAAGCTGGATGGCAGTTTTGTAATTATGAGGAAAAGACCTTGGACTTGTTGATTAAAGTTCCCAACGGTCATAAAGCTTTGTTCACTTGAATATATCATCTCAAAGTCTTTATAAAATGCAGGGAGCTCTTCATTATCAAACACACAATAACATTGCATAAAAAGATCAAGTATCTCAAAGCTATCAAGAGCAATATCCATCCTCTCTTTATACTTTCTAAAATCCTTCATTAGATCTTTGAAATATCCATTTAGAAAGTGTTTAAGCAAAGAGAAACAATCAAATTCATATCACTCTGTGATTTCCACGTGAGTTACACTTGGAAATAGTTGAAACTTGATTGTAAGCTTAGTGAGGCTAAAGAATACAGAAAGTGTAATCAACCTTTGTGAGAGGTTGATCTGTTTGAACGTTAGTGAAATCTCACAAGTGTGTGAGGACTGGACATAGCCTTCATTGGATGAACCAATATAAAAGTTGTGTGTGTCTTTCTTTACATTTATCTCTTTCTTTTGCTCAACTTTGATTTAACATTTAAACAACCATCCTCGAGTTTCCATCCTCTCTAAGAGGAAAGTATCCAAAAGACGAGAAAATTATTTTTAAACAGCAAAATCCCTATTCAACCCCCTTCTAGTGATATTTGGCTACATCAATTGGTATCAGAGCAAGGTTCTCTAGAAAATTACATCTAACAGTGTAAGAGAAAAAGATCCAAAAAGAAAAATATGAAAAGCTAAGTATATTCCTGAAGGAGGATCATCCAGCCGAACTCCCTATTTTGAGGGCACAGATTACTACCACTGGAAAGGTAAGATGAGACTATTTCTCATATCACAAGACAACAACATGTGGTTTGTGGTTGAAAATGGGTATCACTTCATCAGAACCAACAACGTAGATGCAACCTCAGATGAGAAACCCCAAGCACAGTGGACGACTGATGAAAATGCAAAGGTACTCCTAAACTCTAAAGCTCATTTATTTCTAACGTGTGCTTTGAGCAGGGAAGAGTATGATAGAGTCGAAAAGTGCAAAAGCGCTAAGGAGCTTTGGGACACTCTAAGGATCCATCATGAAGGAACAAGTCACGTGAAAGAAGCAAGAATTGACATGGGAGTAAGAGATTTCGAACTATTCGAAATGAAGGAAGAGGAAACTATTGATGAAATGTTCTCAAGGTTAACAATCATATTAAACAACTTGAGATCTCTTGGAAAGGTATACTCCGTTCAAGAAAGGATAAGAAAAATCCTAAGGAGTTTACCAAAAGAATGGAGGCCAATGGTGACTGCCATTACAGAAGCAAGAGACTTGGCCAACATGAAATTGGAAGATTTAGTTGGTACTCTAAGAGCTCATGAACCATTATTGTTGGCTGACAAACCAAGCAGAAAAGAAAAAATGATTGCTCAAAAAACAAGTCAATTAGAAAGTTCATCCTATAAGAAGACTAAAGATGTCATGAAAAAGGAAAGCTCAAAGTATCCTCTGTCTAAGGAAGAGGATGAACTCGCTGTGATTTCCAGAAGAATTTAGAGGATGATAAATCGAAGAGGACATGATAAAAGATCTCCTCAAAAAGAAAAAACTGACAAAAGTCAGATAACTTGTTTTGGATGCAACTAGATGAGACACTACAAAACTGAGTGTCCTCTAAAGAAAAGAACTCTAGAAGATTTCCCTACTAAAACAAATCTATGATGATTACTTGGGATGACAACGAAGAGTTATCAGTGATCCTCAGGGCAAGAGAAGGAAGAAGAAGCCAACCTCTGTCTCATGGCAGAATCAGAAACTGAAAAAGTAAGTATTTCATAACTTTGTCCTTCTTGTGAACTGTTAGAAATGGAATTTGACAATCTTTTAAATGACTCGTACACTTTATCTCATAAATGTGGTTTCCTCAAAAATCAACTTTATAAAATAAAGAAACTCAATGAGGAACTTCAAGCTAAGAATGAAAAATATGAAAAAATCATTCTAGATTTGCAGCTGTCTCATGAGAAACTATCTAAGCAACAAACTTTATTAAATAAAAAGAATGTCAGAATTCATCCCCCAAAAGAGGACACAGAAAAAGAAACTTTAAAAGTAGAGGTTGAAGAACTAAAAAATGGCATTACCAACTTTGTTAAATCTACTGAAACATTTCAAAAGATAATGGGATCTCAATCTGGAATATTTGACAAAGCTGATATTGGTTTTAAAAGTTCTCAAAAACAAAAATTGTATGAACATTTTTTCTTGCCTAAAAACAAGAGGATAGGCCAAAATGCACTTTTTGCAAGAAACTTGGACATACTTTTAAAATCTGTCATGCTAAGAAGAAAGCTGACAATATAAAGAAAGGATGTTTATTATGTGGTAAACATGGGCACCATGATTATATTTGTTATCACAAAAGAAAATCCTCACAAGAGGAAAAACTAACCAACAAGGATCCAATACTATATGGGTACCTAAGTTACTTTTAAACTCTAACACAGGTTCATCCTCTTATCAACAAAAGGTTCATCCTCTGCTAAAATTGAAAATGTTCAGTATATGGATGGTTTAAAACATAACTTACTAAGGATTAGTCAATTATGTGATAGCGGATTTGATGTTATTTTTAAGCCTACTCTATGCAAGGTTAAACAGTCATCCACGGGTAGAGTTTTCTTCTCCGGTTTTAGAAAAAAGAATTTATATGAACTTTATCTGGATGATTTACCTACTGAATCTTGTTTTGTATCCATTGATAAAGATAAATGGATTTGACACAAAAGAGTTGGCCATACAAGCTTAAAAACTATTTCTAATTTATCAAAGTTAGAATTAGTTAAAGGTCTTCCAAAAATTAATTTTGAGAAAGACAAAGTTTATGAAGCTTGTGTTAAAGGAAAACAAGTTAAAAGTAGCTTTCACTCAAAAAATATTGTTTCAACAAAACATCCTCTTGAACTTATTCACATTGACCTTTTTGGTCCTATCAAAACTCCAAGTCTTAGTGGAAAAAGATATGGTTTTGTTATTGTTGATGATTTCTCTCATTTTACATGGGTTTTATTTTTAAAACACAAAGATGAAGCTTTTGAGGCATTCTACCATTTTTGCAAAAAGGTTCAAAATGAAAAAGGTTCAAAAATTGTTTCGGTGAGAAGTGACCATGGAGGTGAATTTGAAAATGAATTCTTTAAAAATCTTTGTGAAGAAAACGGTATTTCTCATAATTTTTCTTGTCCAAGAACACCCCCAACGAAACAGTGTTGTTGAAAGGAAAAATAGAACATTACAAGAAATAGCTAGAACCACTTTAAATGAAGCCAACATTCAAAAATACTTTTGGGTCGAAGCTATTAACATTGCTTATTATATTTCAAATCGTGCATCCATTAGAAAAAATTTAAACAAAACTCCATATGAACTATGGAAGGGCCGAAAACCAAGTATTTCATATATTTGGATGTAATTGCTACATTCTAAATAATAAACAAAATTTGGGAAAATTTGACCCAAAATCTAATAAAGGTATTTTTCTAGGATACTCCACAACGTCTAAAGTTTATAGAATATATAATCTTAGGACTCAAACTGTGGAGGAATCCATGCATGTTGTTTTTGATGAATTTGATGACTTGTGTTTAGAGAATATGGATAAATATGAAGATGAACATTCATCCTCTCAAGCACCCAATCCAAATGCAGAGGATGATTCTGATCCAACCTCTCAGCAACCTCCAAGAGGATGGAAAACTGTCACGCATCATCCTCCTGATCTAATCATTGGGAATACTTCAGATGGCGTTAGAACAAGAAAGTCTCTAAGGGAAAATACTATCAACATCACCATGATATTGAACCCAAAACTATTGATCAAGCAATTGGTGACAAATCATGGGTTGAAGCTATGATGGAGGAGCTTGCACAGTTTGAAAGAAACAAAGTGTGGAATCTTGTGCCCTGTCCTCTGGAAAAATCCATCATTGGAACTAAATGGATATTCAGAAACAAACTGAATGAGAGTGGAGAAGTCATTAGAAATAAAGCTAGATTAGTGGCACAAGGTTATAACCAACAAGAAGGAATTGATTATGATGAAACCTTTTCACCTGTAGCAAGACTTGAAGCAATAAGAATCCTTTTAGCTTATGATACTCATAAAGGCATCAAACTATTCCAAATGGATGTCAAAAGTGCATTTTGAATGGGTTCTTAAATGAGGAGGTATATGTTCACCAACCTCCTGGGTTTGAAGATGAAAAGAAGCCCAATCATGTGTTCAAACTCTCAAAAGCTCTGTATGGATTAAAGCAAACTCCTCGAGCTTGGTATGACAGATTAAGTTCTTTTCTAAAAGAAAATGGATTTGTAAGAGGAAAGATCCACACTACACTTTTTAAGAAAACTCTTAAAGAGGATCTGTTAATTGTACAAATATATGTTGATGACATAATATTTGGGTCCACTAATGAAATCATGTGTGAAGAATTCTCCAATCTCATGCAAAGTGAGTTTGAGATGAGTGTGATGGGAGAACCAAAAATTTTTCTGGGTTTGTAAATAAAACAACTAGAAACTGGCATCTTCATCTCTCAAGAAAAATACACCAAAGATTTACTGAAAAAATATAATATGAGTTCTGCCAAGAGTATGGGAACTTCTATGCACCCATCCTCCATTCTACTCAAGGACGATGAAGGAACTCCAATATCTGAAAAAGAGTATAGAGGGATGATTGGATCCTTGCTGTATTTAACAGCCAGTAGACCGAACATAGTTTTTGCAGTCGGTCGGCGGTGCATGATTTCAATCCTCTCCTAAAGAATCTCATCTCACTACAGTAAAAATGATTTTTAGATATCTTATAGGGACGATCGATCTGGGAATTTGGTACAAGAAATGTTCGAATCTTGACCTCACAACTTATTGTGATGCTGCCTATTCGAGAGACAAAGTTGAAAGGAAGAGCACAATTGGAGCTTTCCAATTTCTTGGTAAATCTCTAAGAAGTTGGTCATGCAAGAAACAATGTACCATTGCTCTATCAACTACAGAGGCTGAATATGTATCAGCTGCACAATGCTGCTCACAATTACTATGGATAAAGAATTAACTAGAGGATTACTCTCTAAGGTACGCAAAAATTCCCATCCTCTGTGATAATACTAGTGCCATTAATCTTTCTAAAAATCCCATACAACATTCAAGATCTAAGCATATTGAAATTAAACATCATTTTATTAGAGATCATGTTCAAAAAGGGGATATAGAATTAATTTTCGTTGATACGAAAAATCAATTGGCTGATATTTTTACCAAACCTCTCCAAGAGAATCGGTTCAAATATATCTTAGAAGAACTCTCCATCTTAAATTTTTCCAAAATTGTTTAAATGGTTATATATGTTGTTTCTCTATTTTTATTTTTATTTTTTATTAGTTATTTTTAATTTTACTTTTTAGTCAAAGTATTCTTAAGGCAATATCAAATCAGATCCCTTGAAAAGAGCCTAAGGGTCAGAGGATAGGAAAACCATCTATAAACTCAACGTCCTCTTTGGTGAAACTCTCTCTTGTCATGTCAGACAAGGTCTGCACATGCCTCATGTTTCCCATTAGTCCGCCTGGAGGCACGCCTCCCATATTTCCCATCTCACATTTAATGTGCAGACTACATTAATTGATAGTCATCATGATTCCT
The DNA here is from genome assembly GCF_000331145.2 of Cicer arietinum. Classification (NCBI taxonomy): domain Eukaryota; kingdom Viridiplantae; phylum Streptophyta; class Magnoliopsida; order Fabales; family Fabaceae; genus Cicer; species Cicer arietinum. The sequence goes on along the minus strand of NC_021162.2, from coordinate 34,808,113 downwards.
GTAACCTACCATAGTCATCATCATCACGCCTAAATCAAACGGCTATCCTTCTCTCTCTCTCATTTATTTTTTTTTTCTTTCTCTCTCTGATTAACTTTTTTCTCATTTAATTTTTTCTCTCTCTCTGATTAATTTTTTTCCGTTTAATTCTTTTCTTTCTCTCTCTTCTCCACACCTTAATCGTTTTTACTCCTCTATCAGTTTTCAAAAAATCTCCTTCTTCTCAAACTTTGTTTTCTTTGTTCATCTTCCAAAATGGCCCGCATTAAGCATACAGTCAAGCGTAAAATCTCATCTCTTGGTCCAGAAAAGAATTTTCACAATTATTCTAGCTCCGAGTCTGATCATCAAGAAAAAGATCATTGTATTTCCTCTCCTCCTCATGCACCTTCTCAACCTCCTACTCCAAAATCCAAAAACCTCTCATCTTCAACTACCATTGCCTCTACACCGATTAGGAGATCCTCCAGAATTTTGTTTGGGGCTATCTCTTCAAAGAAAAAGGTTCCTCAAGACAAAATTATTAATGTAGTTGATTCAGATGATTTTGAGGAAATCACGTCTACGACATCCATCCCTAAATCTTCATCTGAAAAATCCACCGTTCCAAAACAACATCCTACTTAAAAACAACCTCCTTCCAAAAAATCACGTTCATCGTCATCCAAGGAAGCTTCCACTGTTCCTCTTTTCGATTCTCTAGATTTAGAGACAAATTATATTTCCAAATGGAAAAATAAATCTGTAGGCAATGGAAAGCACATTGATCTTGATGACTTGAAATAAGGTGGTTTCAATGTCGAAGAAATTTTTGATCAACTAGGGTGGACTTCTTTCTTTAGGATAAATGAACCCCAATATCCACGCCTCGTAAAAGCTTTCTATGTTGCGTGTAATGGTTGTAAAGGAAGCTTTGGTTTTAATTTCATACTCAAAGGAGTTCATTTGGAAGTCAATCCCACCACATTATGCCAAATCCTTGACCTTCAAGATGCAAGGGATTACTGTTTTTCTGCAACGTGGTATGCACAATATAAGATCACTCGAACCTCTGTCATTCAAAACATTTTGATAAATCCCCCCAAACCTCTCTTGGCTTCAAACCTTCACCCTATATGTCGTGTTCTTCACAACATTTGTGTTCATTCTATAGTGCCTAGGGCAGGAAGTTTTGAAAAAGTAACCAAGCTTGATATTCTGATTATCCATCATCTATTGACTCGAACAGCTCTTCATTTGGGAAATATAACTTTTAGCTTGATGTTGAATGTTGCTGTCCAAGGTCGATCAGCTCCCTATGGGATGATAGTGACCAAAGTGTTTAAATTTTTCAAAGTACCTCTTGATGATGAACCGTGCGACCAGTTTAACAACTCCTTCTCTATGAAAAATGTTAAACAAATGATAATTGATCTTCTTGAACAAATCCCAACTTCAAGAGCCCCACAAAAGCTTTAAAGAAGAAGAAGACTTCATGTTCTCCAAATCCACAATCTGAACCTATCAAGGATACACCTCCTCAAGTTACTGCTTCTCCACAATCTATTCCTACTGTTCGCATTCCCACTCCCTCATTTGACTCGGTTGAATCTATTCCTCCTCAATCTCCAAATCTCAGTAAAAATCCCTCAACACATATTGTCGCTCCTTCAGTTGAGGATGCTTTTGAAGAAAATCCTCTACCACGTTCAGAGGATGGTGAAGACCTGTTTTTTGATCTGAATATATCTTATGACCACCCTTCTTCAAAGAGTCCTCCTGGGAACATACCGACTGAAACATCCTCATTTCCAACTCAAGTAAGTTTGAACTCCTCTTCTATTTCTCCAAACAATGCACCTTTTATTTCTGGTCCCAATTTAGAATCACAGTCCCTACCTCTTCAAGAGGTTCCTGGGCATTTTGGTTCTTTTGATTCCCTTTTAGCTACACAATTTGATAATTCTTCCAAAGAAAAAGTTGGGAGCTCGCACCACAAAAGTGCGAGTGATGAATCAAAGCCCAACAAGAAATCAGCTGGCAATCTGAACAACAAGCAATTGAAGCTTTTAAAGACCATTAGGAAGGATCAAAAGAAATTGCTAAAGAGGGAGATTATTGAGACAAAATCTCTCTTAAAAGAAATTATTTATTCCTTATATATTACAAAAATCATAATCTAAAGAATTTTGTCATCATCAAAAAGAGGGAGATTATTGAGACAAAATCTCTCTCAAATGGTTTTAATGATAACAAAATTATTTAAAAGATTATGATTGTGGTTAATGACTAATATGTGCTTTTGAGTGTATTCATATAAGAAAATAGGTTTTCAATCATTAAGACATAAAGGAGAAAAATCTGATTCAAATATGGAGGATTGGAATTTGATAGGATGACCTCGTGAGAGGATGATTCTTCAAATCTGCAGAATACTCATCCTCGCTGAAACAAATGGTTTTATTCATTTTATAAAAGCAAAACAGTATTAAAGAATGAATAAATAATGATTTTGAAATAAAGAAGCAAGATGGCAAAAGAAAGGTACGAGGAAAGACTACACTAGAATGAGTTTATGGTCAATGTCTTGGAAAGCAACCCTACACATTTGAAAGCAACCCATCATATCACGTGCAAAGGCTAAATGCAGACCTATATATCATACTTGTATGATTGAAAACAATATAGAGTCAGTTTACAAAAAGGCAACAACAAACAAACCACATATACAAGCATTCACATGTCTTAAAGAAAGGAAAGAGAAAAGGACTTCACGTGAAGCCTTTACATGCCTTAAAGGAAGAAAAAAGAAAAGGACATCACATGGGGTCTTACAAGCATTAAAGAAAGGAAAAAGAAAAGGACAACACATGTCCAAACTCCTAGGAATACTGAACCTCGTACAAGAGGACATACTGCATTAGTCAAATGAAAGTCGGATGTCAGTTTCGTAATTATGAGGAAAAGACCTTTGACTTGTTGATTAAAGTGTCCAACAGTCATAAAGCTTTGGCCACTTGAATATATCATCTCAAAGTCTCTATAAAATGCAGGGAGCTCTTCATTATCAAACACACAACAACATTGCATAAAAAGATCAAGTATCTCAAAGCTATCAAGAGCAATATCCATCATCTCTTTTATACTTTCTACAATCCTTCATTAAATATTTGAAATATCCATTTAGAAAGTGTTTAAGAAAAGAGAAACAATCACATTCATATCACTCTGTAATTTCAACGTGAGTTACACTTGGAAATAGTTGAAACTTGATTGCAAGCTTGGTGAGGCTAAAGATATAAAAGATAGAGATTAGAGAAGAATTACAAGAAAGATTCATGAATGATTCTTGATAAAACTGCTCCAATGGTGTTAGAAACTATTGTCTTTGAGTTTCTCTGGTAGGGCACAAGTCTCCTAACTTCCCAATAGTAAAAAAGATGCCTAGAAAGTGAAAAAAAATGAATTTTAATGAATGACGTCGCTTGCCACGCGCCCCAGGCGCAACTTTTGCGCTTCAAGCACGACCCGGAAGCTTTAGCCTGAAAGTGCGCCCCAAGCGCGTCTGTTGCACTTCCAGCGCGCAGCTTCTTTTGTTTGACGTTTTCTGTATTTTTCTCCTCTTTTGAGTCTGAATTGGGTTCCGATGTCTTCATGAAAGTTGTAGCTATGGATCTTAGATTTCGTTTGCACTTGGGTTGACTCCTACTGGACATCTACAACGCCCGATATGGCTGCAATACTCCACATAGGTAATGTTGATTTCTTCCCAAAATTCAGCACTGGACTAAAACAAAAAGCAACACAAAACTATGAAAAAAATCTACTTAATCAAGGAAATAAGAACATAAACATTTCATTAAATCAAAGAACTAAAATTAACAAAATATATCAAATAACTCCTTAAATTAACTAATGAATAAAAAATAAATAAGATTAAAACAATGAAAAATATGCATATGATGAGAAGTCATCAGTCACAACACAACTATTACACGTAAAATACATACAAATGCAATTGTTAATATTTTAAATTACCACCTGAAAAGCTGAAAATTTAAATTGGACAAAAAATCAATAAGAGGTTGTAATTCAGAATGATCATCTTTTTCAAAAGCAAAATGAACTTTCTGCTAAAAAGAAGTGATCATATTAGGTTGTATAATTAAAACAACAACACTACAAATGTTTTCAAGGAGAAGATTAATACCCAATTTTTTTAGCTCAAGAGTGAAAAAAATCTCTAAGCAATCTGGTGGGTCATAAACTCCATCTAGATATATGTTAAACTGGTCAGTGAAAAGAATTATCTAGCACAAAAACACAACTTAAAAGCAAGATGAAGTCTAATTGTCATAGCAGTCATATTAAAATTGAATACAATAAATATAATTCTATAATGTTAAAAACCATGCCATAAATAAAAGATCAAAATATAACAAAGTAAGTCTACTAAGTCCTTAGTGTAACACCTTAAATTTTATAATAAACTATTTTATTAATAAAATATTATTTTAAATAATTAATTTGGTGTTAAAATTATTTTAGAATACATGTTGATAAATCTTGTGATTAGTTTTTGTTATATGGATGTATTAGATGATGTGCTACTTTTGTACATATTGGACTAAATGAGTAATCTAAATAACAAATATTAAATTTTATATGTTTTTCAAAATAATATTTTAGTGTAATATTTTAAAGAATAAGATTTTTGATGATTTTACGTGTAGAAGCATATACACAATTAATGTGATATTTCACGTTGCATTTGATTGATGTTAACTATACACGTAGTTATATTCCAATTATTTATAATTATTTTCTATTGTTAGTTATTTATTTAATAAATAATTATCTTAAGATAGTAGTAATATTGTATTTGATTTTCTTGATTTTTATATACTTGTTATGGATTATGATTTTAATTTATTTTAAATTGTTAATTAATATAAAGTTTGATATTATATTTATTTATTTTATAATTTCAAATATTTTCTAACGATGGTAGTAATTTCATGTACGTATTTGGAAAATAAATATAATTATCGTGATTAATTTGAATATGAGAGTTTTGGTTATTAATATATTTTAAAATATTAATTATTTTATTTTATAAATTATTAGTTTTGAAATATTAATAATATTTTATTAATGAAATTGTGTTTTAAAAATAAAATAAAAATAGTAACAGTAAAACATAAAAGTTGACTAATGGGCTTGACCCATGTGTGTAAATAATTTAAATTGTTAATAAAATAAAATAAAAGAATAAGGAAAGGCTGTAAAGCCAGCCGCCGTAAAACCAAGAGGAAACCAACAACAAGCCAGTCGTTTGGCACCAGTGATCGTGTCCTAGAAAACTTACTACATTGTCGTCCAAATTTGAGTATGTTGTTTTGTTCATTTAGCTAGTCAATTAAACAAAAAATTTCAGATAATTAACAGCCCTGATTTCTCTCAAAAATATCCGACTTCTTCGTTTACAGAATTCGTTATTTTGCACCGTTCTTCTTCACTGTAAGTCTGATTTGAGTGAAACCAACGCCAAAACGATCGTGGGAAAAGTGGCTATATTATCCACTAATTGGATTTCTAATTTATGGTATGTTTCCTTGACCTAATTTCGAAATTAATTTTAGAGTGTCATTTTAAAGTTTATCCATAAATTGTCGAGTTAGATCGATTGAAAGACAAAGAGTCAATGATAAAAAGATTGTTTGCACGTGGAATTGTATTCGTGTGTGAAAGCGCCAAAGTAAGGTAAGGGGTGAGAGAGGGTTTGAGTTCATGAGTACAATATATTGTGAGATGAACGAGAAAGTCGTATTTCCCAACGATTCATTCAGGCTCACTACGTACGGCAGTAGCCCTTTGAGGGATAAATTAATTAATATGCAAATATGGAAATTGTGAGATTAAAATATAGAATAGAAATATTTGTAAGGTGTTGATTGATTTAATTTCTTTAAATTTGTGGTATTTGATATTATTATGATATTGGGCGTCGAATGAATTTTACGTATATGTTTGATTAGATGAGTTTATATGATGTGATAATAAAAGATGAATTCATTGTGATAATTTTATGTGATATTGATGATGTATGATTAATAATTGTGATGTCATAAACTTTTGATAAGTTCTTGTGATGAAGTGTGATTGATGATGGTGATGCTATAAATTTGTGATGAGTTTATCTGATTATGATGATGTGTGATTATATAAATTTGTGATGAGAATATTAAAGTAACCCCATAGTTGATGAAATAATGGTGATTCTAATTTGTGTTTGAGATGATAGTCTTAATGGATTATCTTAGGCCAATAAGGGGAGAAAATAAATATTGAGAATTTGTGAAGTGAAGATTATTTTGTCATCATATAGGTAGGGTCTGACAAGCCTAGTGATTCTGGGGAAGTACAACTGAATGAGCCTGATCGTGGCGGTCTGTTGTTGAGCCTTAAGGCAAGATTGTTAGACCTTGGAGGTATTCGGGCGGGGAATTCTTAGGTGACTTGGAGGTAGCACTCCAAATGTGGGGAGCTACCATGCAACACACATTTTACCTCGATTGTTGCGTATATGTGTCTCGGGTTGAGTTGAGAGGATCTATGAGGACATAGCCAATTTGAATTTTCCGTCCATCGAGATGGTGGCATAATATCAAGCCTCCTAACCAAGTACTTCAGAGTTAGAATGATACCACATTGTGAAGTACAGTCTAAGCTCATGCATAGCATTGCATTTTCTTGTGATTGTTTTGTTGTGATTAATGTGTATCACATGTGATTATAATTTCACTTAGATGATATGATATTATAGTGAAAGGTATTGATTTTCCTTGAGTGATTTTGATTTTTAATGTGATATTTTTCTTGAGTAGTGTTTGTGTAATGATACAGTTCCATAATGATTATTTTTGCGTGTTCTTCGTACTTGTATTATACTATCAACATGATTTTGAAACTCACCTCCTTCGTTATTTGTGTTTGATTGGCTTGGTCTTGCGTTTGCAAAATCACAGTTATTACATGTTAATGTGTCTTGAAGTTCAAGTTTGGGAGAAGTCCGCTCTGATAGGTGATACCAAGAATGAGAGTAATGAGTTGTATTTTATTTATTTAACTAGAAACAACTCTTTTATGAAAACCCTATTGTATTATAAGAGGAAGAGTTTAAAGTGTTTCTTTTGAATTTTGAGAAATGTGATTTCTTAAATTTGTTAAAAAAAAATTATTTAAAAAAAAAATATTTTTTTTATTCGTTGTGAATTAGATTTTAAAATTTTTTATATAAATTAATATATATTATTTTGGAGTTTAGGGTGTCACACTTAGCCTCTAGTCAGATATTTCAAATCATCTCCAAAATATTTCATCATGTCAGTAACCCAAAAAATGGTGAAGGTATGTGTTGGCCCAAATCCAAATAAGTATTATATTGGAGTTCAAAAAATAATAGAGTTTCAAAACTTTAAATTAAATGAATCATTTCATTAGTACACATTATAAAATTATAAAATAAAACAAGTAAATAAATTTATAGAATTAACTTATAGTTGATAACTAAAACATACTCAAACACAACAAGGTGGTTGTGATTGTATTGCTGCCCTTCTTGCTAAAACTATGAACGTTCCTCCATAACTTGTTGATCCTCCATGAAATCCACAGTTCATTGAAAAAGAAATTACTTATAAACTTGTAATAAATTATTTAATCTTCTATTTAGTATTTGTAAGCACAAAATGTCGCCTATTATTGAAATCTATGATAACTCAAAATTTTCACTCAAAAAGAGGTTTTTAAAATGGAAAATAGAAGACTTTAACCAATTTTGAGCACAAATTAAAGTTTTTTCCATTGTTGGGTTAAGAGAGTTCCTAAAAGTCTTCAATACATTCCCACCTATGCTGAATGCACTTTTAGAGGCAATAGTTGAAACTGGGGTAGCCATCAAATCTCTAACCATTTTTTACAAGATAGGAAAACGGGTGTAATTGAGTTTCTACCACGAACAAATGTCAAATTTGTCGGCCTCTTCACGATTTGCCTCAAACAAATACCTTCCAAACTCATTCTTCCTATCAATCGACTCTTTTTCATTCAAATGTTTCGATAGCTGGAGCAATTTGACTTTGAGACACATCATGTACATGTTCTAATGATGACGAGCCAAATTTGTTTTGTTGTTCGACAACTTGCTTATACCAATTAAACATCTTAGATAAATTTTCATTAATTCATTTCAATAAATTTGTGGCAAATTTGCTATATAACGCTTCTTATACCTAGGGTCAAAGATAACACCAAAATAAAGGAGTTGATATAAATTTTCAACCTTACTTCAATATTTTCGTACTTTTGTTGCATTTCCATACCCACAGTAACCAAAATTGTATTAAGGTTAAGGGGTGATTGTTTTTGTAAGACCCTTAATTTTTAAATTTTAATTTATGCAATTGTAGGATATTTTGTGTTAAAATTTCTTAGGCATTTAGCCCAATTTTATTTTATTTTGTGAATTAAGTACCAAAAATATATTTTGTTAGAGTTTGTAATGTGTTTAATCTATGTATATATATTTTGAGACCCGAATAAAATTATTTATCGAAGAATAATTTCATTATGTTACGAAGAATTTAATACCAAACAATTTTTAAAAAAATGTCACTTGTTGCTGAAACATTTATTTGTCAATTGAGTTGCGACAAGAGTAGATATTTTTATTAAATTAGATTGAGATGTGAGTGAAGTGATGTGTGTAAGAGTTTTTAGATATTATAATGATGATTTTATAATATATTTAATTATTTAATTATATATATATATATATATATATATAAGTCTGGAATTTTATACAATCAATTTTAAATAACACTATTATTCTTCAGAAACTATTTTTTTTTTTTAATATGGAATTTAATATAAGTCTGGAATTTAATATGGGCTAGGTCCGAGACTTATTTTTAGCGAAGTCTGGAATTTAATATGGGCTAGGTCCGAGACTTATTTTTAGCGAAGTCTAATTTTGGGCTTGACCCAATAGACCTTTTTTTTTATATGGGCCAAGAGTATTGGGTCGTCATATTCATTTTATTGGTAACAAGATGCCGAAACAGTCGTCTTCATTTTCATTTTCTATTTTGATAGAGTCTTTTGAAGCGCTGTGTGAGGAATGTTTGGATGATTGGGCCTTACTTTTGAGAAGTTGGGCCATGATTTCAAAGTATTCCTCCTCGGATTTTGCTGCTGCTAGTTGAGTTTGTGCAAATGACTTTTGGGCCAAGAATTTAGTTGCCATTGGGTCTAGTTTCTTCATTCCTTGCCTCTGGAGCCATGTCGACACAACTTGTTTTTTGATGCTTGGTGGAATAGAGAATTTTGTCCACCATCTGACTTTGAATCTTCTTACGAGGATTTTTTTGTGTTTCCTTTTGATTGATGTCAAAATACCCATGGTAAAAAGAATTTTGTAGAGAATAGCATTAGGGGGTGAAAAATGCGTTCCCTTTCTGTTGGTTTGTAATGGGTTTTGTATAATTGGAAGCTTTCTTGGACTTTCGTTTTTAAGATATCTGGAACGGAGATGAAAAATTTCCACCAATGAGCAAACCACTGTGGAATTTTTGAAGGTTCCATGGTTAGGTTAAAGAAAAATAGCCACGTATGGCTAAATTTTTGAACGTTGTACCAGGCTTGTTGATAGTCCCAGTAATTAAAAGATTTCGTTTTCAATTCTTTTTTGGAGATCTGAAATTTTTTGTTTTACGAAACTATTTTGTAATTGTTGTTCAGTTTTGAGAAAAGAAATATCTTGTTTCAGGAAATATAAATGTTTTTCTTTTCCTTGAATTAAACAATTTAATTCAGTTTTGTAAACAGAGCAAGCTTTTAAAAGATTTACATTCTTTGTTCTGGGTTTTTCAATAAAAGGGAAAATAATTTTGGCTTCTTTTGTTTTGCAAGAAATACTGTCGTAATTGACTGAATAGGGAGTTATCATGTTAATGAAAGGAGTCCCTAAAATGACAGTATGAGTAATATTTTCTAATAAAACAAAAGGAGTTTTGATTGAAACATTACCATTTTTAATGGAAGCTTCAATTTTACTTTTTATAATCATGTTGGAGTTTTTGGCCGCAACAAGTTTTT
>NC_021162.2:34795521-34797774 GCF_000331145.2 Cicer arietinum | reverse complement strand
TAAAAGGGAAAATAATTTTGGCTTCTTTTGTTTTGCAAGAAATACTGTCGTAATTGACTGAATAGGGAGTTATCATGTTAATGAAAGGAGTCCCTAAAATGACAGTATGAGTAATATTTTCTAATAAAACAAAAGGAGTTTTGATTGAAACATTACCATTTTTAATGGAAGCTTCAGTTTTACTTTTTATAATCATGTTGGAGTTGTTGGCTGCAACAAGTTTTTCATTAGATTTTTGTAAAAATCTGTTTGGTACAATGCTACTTTTTAAGCAATTTAAATCTGCTCCAGTATCAAAAAGTGCAATTGTTTCGAATTTGAAATCTTCAGAAAAAACTAAATTAATTTTGATTAAATATTTTCTTGTGGTTACTGTTCTTAAAACGAACAAGAAATCCTCTGGGATTTCTTCTAAATTTTCAATTTTGTTAGAATATTCTTCATTTTCTCCTTCTTCTTCATCCTGTTCATGGTCAGAAGAGGTTTGATTTTGTGCCTGGGAAATAAGATTCTGAAGAATGTTTGAATCAGTTTCTTGTTTTTGTTTAAGAGTTTTTAATTCTTGTTTTACAATTTTAATTTCCTCTTGCAGAGATTGAATTGTGGCATGGGCTTGGGACCTTGCTCTTTTTCCTAAGATATTTGTTAGGTCATAAGTGGTTTTAGGAAGTAATTTTGATGAGGATGTGGAAGGTTGACTTTGTTTTGACTCAAAAGTATTTAATAGTTTTCCTATTATTTCCTTTTGAAGTTTTGTATCTTCAACTTGTTTTATAATATCAAGAATTAGTTCTTGATCCTTTGTTAAAACATTAATTGATTTTGTACTAGTTTCAGATTCGCTAAGAGAGTCGGAGGTTCCTAGTTCATCAAATTGTAGGGGTTTATTATTTTCAGATGGACTTACTTCAGAATCTGTGACAGTTTCTTCTTCAGAGGTTTCTAAAAGTGTTGCCTCTATTTGTTGAATTATTTGTTCATCGATTTTTAATTCATGAAGTTTTTTGTTTCTTTTGCAATATCTTGAGATGTGTCCTGTTTGGCCACACTTATAACAGGTTATTTGTTTTGAGGTTTGAGGTTCAAACTTCTTTTGGAAGGGTTTTTTCTTGTAAAAATTTGGTTTTCTTTATTTATAAGAATTTTGGGGTCTAGGTTTTTTATAGAACTCAAGTCTGTCTGGTTTGGTAAAAGATTTTGTGCGAGGTTTTCTATAAGGTTTAGAACAAGACCCTTGACAGTCTTTTGAAATATTTGTCATGGGTATTTCAAATTGTTTACAAAAAGAACCTAGTTCTTGTCTAGTTCTTTTCATTTCCCATTTTAGATGTTTTTGGAGTTTTAAATCTTGACAGATTTTCAAACCTTCTTTTTGAGTGAAGCTAACCAATTCCCCATAAGTTAAATGGTTATATGGGATTTGGTTTACCCCATAGACTTCTTTGATTTTGTTTCTAACCTTTTCTCCTAAAAGTGTTGGGAGTCCTGCAAGGAATTTCTCCTTCCAGAAAGATTGGTTTGAGTCTTCTCTTAGCATGACTCTGGTTAGAAAAGTATTTTTGTAATATTGGAACTCGGAAAGTTTTTTACATCTAAGGTTAGATAAAAGTTCTGCATTTTTATCTTTTAAGTGTGATGGATCGCCTATGAAGTGCAAGCTAATTGTGTGTATTAGTGTTGCCACTGCATCAGGTATTGGGTTTCCTATTTCGTCGAGGATAGGAATTCCTTCCTCTGTGGTTTGAATTGCGTTCAAAATTTCTAGGTGTTGAGAGGGAGTGAGATGGTAATCCCACCATCCTTTGAGTTGGCCTGAGAATCCTGCTATTAGTAGTTCAGCTATGGCTTTGTCAGGTGTATTGGCTTGGGTTTTGTAAGCATTTGATGCCATTGTCATTTGTTGGAGGAGACTTAAGATGTTGTATTCGGACATGCCATCTATGTTCCATTCGTAGACAGTGTTGGCATTGAATTTGGATTGAGAGAGGACATTAGGTCTATTTTCAATACCTAAGTCTGGTGCTGTGACCATGGCTAAAGGTTGATCCTTCTGCCATTGAAGTTTACACAGGTTTTGTGGTTCGTGTTTGATTTCAGAAACTTGATCTAAAGTCGTAACTGTTTTCTCAAAGGTATCTTTAGCTACCATTGGTGTGGAGGTAGAGGAATGTTCTATCCTACTGAGTTGTTCATGTAAGGCTTGGGTGAATTCTGATCTGCCTTCCCTGAACAGTTTTTGACTTGTTTTTGAGA
>NC_021162.2:34774508-34795468 GCF_000331145.2 Cicer arietinum | reverse complement strand
AGTAGAATTTTGTTGATTTTCTTCTATCTTAGTTAATTGTTTTGCTATCGTACTAAGATGGACATTTGTAAAATTATTTTGTTGAAGGATATTTTGTATATCTTTTTCTGAACTATCACTTGGGATTTTGAAAGGGGCGGCTTCTACTTGTTTTTCAAGGTGTGTTATTATGATTTGTCTTAAAGGTGGGTGTTCAGACTGAATTTTTAATCCAGTTGCCAAATCCCATTCTGCAGTTTTTTTTCTTGTAGTTATGGGATTAACAGAACTTTGATTTTGTTTGAAAGGGTAAGAAATTTGGTTTTGTGTTGCATAAATTTCAAACCATTCAAAAAATAAAATATGGGTTTTATTTTGTAAAATGAATTCATAAAATTCATTCTGAATTTGTTTTCTCTGTTTCACAAAGTTTTTGAAGAACCATGTCCTCTTCTCTGTATTTTTGGAAGCATAAAAATCATTATGGAGTTTAGTTTTATCAACTTCAAATACCTTTTCTATGACGTTTAATTCATTAACAACATTTTCAGTTATAGCAAGAAAAGACGGCGAAGTAGGTGGAAATATGTTTTGTTGCTCCTCATTAGTGTGTTGAGGTGCTGTGTAAATTTGGTGAGGTATATTTGTGGAATAGTCAACATTTTGAAAGGAAGCATTTGGTATGTTGGAGCATGAAAAACGTGGTTTTGTAAAGTTTTCTAATTTTTGAGGCAATTGTGTGATTGAAGGTGGTCTGGAGGAACTAGCATGATAGTACCTGGCACTAGAAGTTCTTGAAAAACTTAGTTTTACCTTACCATCATTGTATTGTATGCCTTCTTTAAGATTGTTGTTTGGTTTTGACTGTTCAAGAGGTTGTGGTCTAACAGCTCCTTCTAGGATCCATTCTTTAGGAAGATGAATATCTTTCCAAAGGATAGTTTTTGGAATAACAGTGTTTGCTTTTGTTAGATCAGTTTGTAAAAATAGTGTTTCACCTCTTTTGTTTTCAATATTTTTTGTTGCAGTAAAGGCTGAAAACATTGCTTTGTAATGGACTCTGTAAATAATAGCTACAGGAATAGATCCTTCTATCATTTTGTAATTATGAGTTTTGATTTGTAATGTAAGAGAATTTGTGATGTTTGGGTCTTTTAAAGACAAAGAAAAATTTGGATAACATCCAAACCAAATTGGTCCTTGACAAAGACTAGATTCAACTGTACTTATAATTGAATCTTGAAAGTTCAGGAACCTTGCATCTCGTAGGACACATAGGATTGAAGTGTTTAATCCTTCCCTTGTTAAAGGTTTTATACCAACTTGAACAAGACCTATATGTATGAAGTTATAGTTCCTGTCAGCGTGTTTTTTGAGCGTTTTTGAAGAAAGAAGATTTATTGTTTCAAAAGGGTTAGAAAGAGTAACATCACGTTCCTCCGTTTTGATAACATAATCGGTTTTTAATAGATTTTTGAAGAGACTAGATACGTAGACCTCATCTTTTTTGATTTTTGGGATTTGCCAATTGTTTATAGATTTTTGGAAGTCTTCAATAGTGATTTCTTCACTATTGATAGGTTCCCTTTTCTCTGGGAAGTTTTGGGTAGAAGGAGTGGAGAAAGAAGAAGTTCTACAAAAGAGATTATCCATATTTAAAATTTTGCCTTTTTATTTTGAAGAAACTTTCAAGGATTCACTGCCCTTAAACGCCTGTACGTCGGCTTAAACACGGGACTTACAACCCAAAAACTATTATTCTTCAAGATAAAATTTCAAGATTTTAAATATCAACAATCAATTTTATATAAGTCTGGAATTTCAAAGAATAATTTTAAATTGATATACACATATACACGAGAAAGGAAAACAGAAAAACAGTTTCCCTTGCTTCTCGCTCATCTCTTCCTTCTTCTTCTTCTACCTATTTCAAAGAAAACAAAGTGTTATGAGTGAAATTTGTAAACTTTATGCGGTGGGGGTATGAGTGAAATTTTTGAGTTCTTAACAAATCCTTTTTGTTGTGTTGTTGTTGTTGTTGATTTTGTTAGTAATAGTTTTAAAAAAAAATTGATTTTTAATGTGTTTGAATTACGTAATGAATTATTTTCAAATAACTGAAGTTGAAATTTTACAACAACAAACAAAATTAGAGTTGTGAAAAAGTTCAAATTTTAACTATGTTAAAGAGTTTGAGCAAAAAGGTTAGATTGAAATTAAAATGTCTAGAGTTAAAAATGTTACTCTTTTAATTACTCCTAGTCTGAGTTTAAAAAAAAAAAGTTTAGAGTACTTTATTAACTCAAATTTTTTTTTTTGCTTTAATAATCGAGTGTGTGTATGTTTGATTTGGAAAATATTCATTTTATTTAGTTTTAACTAAATAATGTATATTAATTGGTTTTAAAAAAAGTTTGGTGTGTGAAAAAGATATAATTTTGGAAATTTTGTTGTGGTTGGATAAATATTAGTTGTAAAAAAATTGCTATAAATATTTATGTTTATGTAGTTAGCTACTTGAGTCTCGAAAAGGAATCGAGACCGCTGACATCGAGCTAGAGATGGAGAGAACTTTGATATATTAATGTTGTTGTGTTGATTAAAGAAAAATGACTTTTCTTAGTTTATGCATTTCTAAAAATAGTTGTTATGATTGATGATCAGGAATATATACATGTAGTTATCAGATCTTTGAACTAGTGTTTTACAGGAAGTTAGTGAATTGTTATTTCAAGTTTTTATATGTATACTTTCAAAAAAAAAAATAAAAAAAGTTTGCATGATTTTACTTAAAGTTTCAAGTTTATTAAGTAAAGGTTAATGTCTTGAGTTAGAATTTCATTTTTTTTTTAAATATTCCAAGTTTCATATGAATTAAAATACAAGTTTTGTTGATAAGAAAAGAAAAATAAATTATTTAATATATTTTGAAAGAAATGAAACTATTTCAAAGAGTTATAACCTTGAAACTAGAAAAAAAATATTTATTGATATCTTTTGTGTGGTTATGTAGTTATCTGGAAAAAAAAGAGTTATGACAAATTTGAGAAAAATTTGTGATTGTGTGAAAAATTTGAGAAAAATAATTTAAAACGTTTCAAAAAATTCTTAGTGAATTCACTAAAAGATTAAATGATGTTAATTTCTAAAAATATGTTTTATATGTTGTAAGTGTGTTGTGGTTAATAGTACTATTGGGCCACAGGATGGTTCCACGAGTTGATTGGGCCATTTTATTCTTACGATGATTTATTTGTCGTGTAGGTATGTGATAGACTACACTCTAGTAAATCGTGCTGATCTTTGATGGGTGCCACCTCGGTAATTAGTACTACCATGTGATAGGCGGTACATTTATGACTTACTCCCCTCGAAGAGGGTTTTAGAAATTCTAAAATCATGTGCATTGGCATATAATCATTGCATTAGGGTGTTTGGCACACGAATCATATTTGTTATAATATGATAATTGTAGATACAGACTCTGCTATTGTTTGTTATCATGTTGTAATTGCTAAGTGTTATTGCTTGTTTTTATGACGTAAATGTTAAATGTTATTTTTAATTTCTGTTGGTGACCCCTTACATTATTGTGGAAATTGGGTTTTTCCCTCAAATGATTCCGGAGTTCGTTCCACCAATTGTTACCTTGACAACGGGAACGTCGTAAGACTTCCCTGACTGATATTCGTCGACTGCTTGGGTATACGACCCCTCTCAAGCAGGGCTACTTATACAGGGACGCTAGTGAGGACAAGCAGGAGAGCTGGGGCAGTATATCTCGTGGAGCTCACCCGCGAGAGAATCTACTATCATGTACCTTCAGGATTGGTGTTCGGGATGAGTGGAGAATGGGAAGATGCAGAAGATTCCTCTGTTAGAGTTTAGGCGGAGGCCACCGTTGGAGCGGGAGATATAGTGGTTGGGTCGGGGACTTGCTGAAAGGATAAGGGGTCGATGCCAGTAGGAAGAGATATTGCAGGACCGTCTAGGCGGGTCAAGTTAGAGTTTCCACTTCTGGTGAATGATTCCCTACCGACAGACACTTAAGTAATGGGCTGTTTTGAGATTCCAGCGCTGTCGAAGCCACCTATCTCGTAGGTGGATCTGACTTCTGAGGAGATCGATCCTTCTATGGATATTGATGAGGAAGAGGTTACTTCAAAGTGAGATAATGCGTCAGATGGGACTTGTGTAGTGTGTGGAGGTCACCCTTGTTATTGTAATTGCTACTAGATGATCAGATTAGTTTTTGTTGTATAGGAACTAAGTGTCTTTATTTTGGTGGTTGTACTTTTTGTGTGTTGGGAAGACTGTATCTATAACATATATTGACAAATGACTTTTGTTTGGTGGGTCCATGTTCCATTTTTTTGACGTGACCATAGGGGGGATAACATTCTTGGAGCAGTACTTTTGGGCAGGTGTCTGCCGAGAATACCCCAGGGGTATGAGCGATGTCTGATAGGTCTCGTAACCCCAATGTATTTGTAATTTGTATACTTGGATTATCGTCCCAAAAACTATTTTAGCTGGCTTATATATATATGATGTAATTATTTATGATTCTCTTTGTTTTGTGTTACGACAAATTATTTTATTAAGTTGTTTGTTTTTGAAAGAAAAAATGCACTCGCGCTGTTAAAATTTGGGGTGTTACATTTGTGGTATCAGAGCTTTGGTTAGATGGTAGGTCAAACTGTAGGTTGGGAGTTGTTATCTGATCATGCGTTGGGGTAAGTTGTTTGAGTCGTCAGGTCTTGTGTAGTTGTGATGTGGTGATGTAGTCAAAAGTTATCTTTTGGAATTATTCTAAGTGGTGTTAAGATTTATTCTTGATGTTGGTTTTGTAGGAAACAATGCCTCCAAGAAGGAACAACGCTGCAAGACTCAACGTCAACAGGGATGATCAAATAGCTGAAGCAATGAATAACATGGTTGTTTTTGTTGCTGCACAGACAGCTACAAAGACTCTACAGGATCTGGAGAAGAGGGAAAAAGAGACTCGTGATGTTGAGTCAAGGGGATTGGAAGATTTTCGTCGTCACAGTCCTCCAAAGTTTAGGGGTGATGAGAGTCTAGAAAAAGCCGACCATTGGATTCAAGAACTGGAAAAGATCTTTGAAATGATTAGTTGTCAAGAAGAGGTGAAGGTCAACTATGCCACGTATCTACTACTAGGGGATACTGAATATTGATGGAGAAGTACAAGGCTTTTGATGGGATCAGCTCATGAGAAGGTGAACTGGGAGTCGTTCAAAAGGAAGTTTTTAGACAAATACTTTTTGATGAGTACCAGGACTAAGATGGGCAATGATTTTCTTAAATTTTATCAGGGGAATATGACATTGGGTGTGTATGATGCTAAGTTTGAGTCATGTCAAGGAATTTTAGGTTTTTTCATGAAGAGGTTGATGAATAATTTATGTGTCACCATTTCCAAAATGGACTGAAGTATGAGATTCAAGACTTTATCCTGCCATTGGCAATTCAACGTTTCCATGTTTTAGTGGAAAATGTTGAGAAATTGAAGACATGAAGAATAAGAGGGCCAACCGAGGAGGGAACTTTAGTTCTGGGGGGCCTAGTCGGGTGAACCATCATAACAACAAAGGAAAACAAGTTGTTAAGCCCTATAACCAACCACAGAACAACAACAGAGATCAGAACCACCCGGGGAACCAGAATTTTGGAAAACAATTGGGACAAGTGATTCGATGTTTCCGATATGGGGAAGAGGGGCATTATGCTAATCCTTGTAGCTCTAAGAGTCTCACTTACTACAATTTCCAAAAGCCATGGAACTTTGCAAGGGATTGCAAGGCTTCAAAGGTGGAACTAATAGTGAACACAACTAGGGCTACTCGTCCTACTGCTAAAGGACGCGTTTATTGCATGGGTGATGAAGCTGGAAATCCGTCTAGCAATTTGATCCAAACGAGATTGCAGGTAACACCTAACTGCACTTTTTGATTCGGGGGCAACCTATTCCTTTAATGTTATGGACTGTGTGAGTCGTTTGAAGTTAATTGTGTCTTATCTGCCTTTTGATTTGGTTGTTTCCTCACCTGCTAAGACTTTGATTGTAAATACTGCATGTTTACGTTGTCAAGTAACTATTTAGAATAGAGATTTCTTGATTAATTTGTTTTTTTTACCCCTTCAATCACTCGAGGTCATTCTCGGTATGGATTGGATGTCGTATCATTATGTAATATTGGATTGTGCTCGCAAATTAGTTCTTTTCCATGAGCCAGGAGTCGTTCGGCACCTAGATGCTAACAAACTCGGAGTGTCACTAAGAGAAGGATCTCATGAGTTTTTGCCATTAGCTAACGTGGATGCAAAGATAAATGTGAGCATAGAAAACGTGGTGCTTGTCAAGGAGTACCCAAACGTTTTTACAACAGAAATTCCAAGATTATCACCAGTAAGAGAGGTGGAGTTCTTCATTGATCTACACCCAGGAACCAGTTCTGTTTCAATTGCGTCGTATCGGATGTCGCCATTGGAATTAAATGAGCTCAAGGGCCAAATTGAAGATTTGTTGGAGAAATTATTTTTCAGACCAAGGTGTCACCACGGGGAGCTCTGATATTGTTAGTTAAAAAAAGGACGGAAGCTCGCGCTTATGTGTGGGTTATAGGCAACTTAATAAGGAAACCATTAAGAATTGTTATCCTTTACCACATATTGATGATTTGATGGATCAGTTGAGAAAAGTCGCGGTGTTTTCGAAGATTGACTTGAAGTTAGGTTACCATCAGATTCAAGTAAGAGAAGGAGATATTCAGAAAACTGCTTTCAGAACCCGTTATGGACATTATGAATATCTTGTTATGCCATTCGGAGTTACCAATGCATCAACAATTTTTATTGATTACATGAATAGAATCTGCAGCCCATTTATAGATAAGTTTGTTGTGGTGTTCATCGATGATATATTAATTTATTCAAGGATTGACGAAGAACGTGGAGAGCATTTGCGTCAAGTTCTTTAAGTTTTACACGAGAAGCAATTGTATGCCAATCTATCTAAGTGCGAGTTTTGGCTAGAAGAAGTGAACTTCTTAGGACATGTGATAACCAAGGAAGGAATCGTGTGGATCCTGCAAATATTGAAACAATCCTCGCTTGGAAACAGCCTCAGACTATCACTGACATACGAAGTGTCGTCGGACTGGCAGGATACTACAAGAGGTTTATCGAAGGTTTTGCTAAGATTGCAGCTCCATTAACACAACTCGATATAAAGTATCAACCGTTTGTATGGACATAGAAGTGTGAGGAAAATTTCCAGTTACTAAAGAAAAAGTTGACAACCTCACCAGTATTGGTCTTACCAGAACCAGAAGAACCATATAAAGTTTACTGTGATGCATCTCACTAAGGTTTGGGATGTGTTCTTATGCAACACAAGAAAGTTGTAGCTTACGCCCCAAGACAATTGAAGACTCATGAAAGAAACTATCCTACTCATTATTTAGAGCTTGCTGTTGTAGTTTTTGCATTAAAGATCTGGAGGCACTATTTATATGGATGCATGTTCACATTGTTTAGTGACCATAAGAGTTTGAAATATTTGTTTGATTAGAAGGAATTGAACATGTGTTAGAGAAGATGGATGGAGACTCTCAAGAATTTTGATTTCACATTGCAGTACCACCTTGGGAAGGCAAATGTGGTGGTTAATGCATTGAGTAGAAGAAGTGTGTCAGTGTCTTCAGCAATGATGGCTAGACAATAAGAGTTATGGGAAGCATTTAGAGACCTACACTTGGACGTAGAGTTTGCACCGAGGATTTTGAAATTTGGAATGATTCTAACTGCACTTTTTGATTCGGGGGCAACCTATTCCTTTAATGTTATGGACTGTGTGAGTCGTTTGAAGTTAATTGTGTCTTATCTGCCTTTTGATTTGGTTGTTTCCTCACCTGCTAAGACTTTGATTGTAAATACTGCATGTTTACGTTGTCAAGTAACTATTTAGAATAGAGATTTCTTGATTAATTTGTTTTTTTTACCCCTTCAATCACTCGAGGTCATTCTCGGTATGGATTGGATGTCGTATCATTATGTAATATTGGATTGTGCTCGCAAATTAGTTCTTTTCCATGAGCCAGGAGTCGTTCGGCACCTAGATGCTAACAAACTCGGAGTGTCACTAAGAGAAGGATCTCATGAGTTTTTGCCATTAGCTAACGTGGATGCAAAGATAAATGTGAGCATAGAAAACGTGGTGCTTGTCAAGGAGTACCCAAACGTTTTTACAACAGAAATTCCAAGATTATCACCAGTAAGAGAGGTGGAGTTCTTCATTGATCTACACCCAGGAACCAGTTCTGTTTCAATTGCGTCGTATCGGATGTCGCCATTGGAATTAAATGAGCTCAAGGGCCAAATTGAAGATTTGTTGGAGAAATTATTTTTCAGACCAAGGTGTCACCACGGGGAGCTCTGATATTGTTAGTTAAAAAAAGGACGGAAGCTCGCGCTTATGTGTGGGTTATAGGCAACTTAATAAGGAAACCATTAAGAATTGTTATCCTTTACCACATATTGATGATTTGATGGATCAGTTGAGAAAAGTCGCGGTGTTTTCGAAGATTGACTTGAAGTTAGGTTACCATCAGATTCAAGTAAGAGAAGGAGATATTCAGAAAACTGCTTTCAGAACCCGTTATGGACATTATGAATATCTTGTTATGCCATTCGGAGTTACCAATGCATCAACAATTTTTATTGATTACATGAATAGAATCTGCAGCCCATTTATAGATAAGTTTGTTGTGGTGTTCATCGATGATATATTAATTTATTCAAGGATTGACGAAGAACGTGGAGAGCATTTGCGTCAAGTTCTTTAAGTTTTACACGAGAAGCAATTGTATGCCAATCTATCTAAGTGCGAGTTTTGGCTAGAAGAAGTGAACTTCTTAGGACATGTGATAACCAAGGAAGGAATCGTGTGGATCCTGCAAATATTGAAACAATCCTCGCTTGGAAACAGCCTCAGACTATCACTGACATACGAAGTGTCGTCGGACTGGCAGGATACTACAAGAGGTTTATCGAAGGTTTTGCTAAGATTGCAGCTCCATTAACACAACTCGATATAAAGTATCAACCGTTTGTATGGACATAGAAGTGTGAGGAAAATTTCCAGTTACTAAAGAAAAAGTTGACAACCTCACCAGTATTGGTCTTACCAGAACCAGAAGAACCATATAAAGTTTACTGTGATGCATCTCACTAAGGTTTGGGATGTGTTCTTATGCAACACAAGAAAGTTGTAGCTTACGCCCCAAGACAATTGAAGACTCATGAAAGAAACTATCCTACTCATTATTTAGAGCTTGCTGTTGTAGTTTTTGCATTAAAGATCTGGAGGCACTATTTATATGGATGCATGTTCACATTGTTTAGTGACCATAAGAGTTTGAAATATTTGTTTGATTAGAAGGAATTGAACATGTGTTAGAGAAGATGGATGGAGACTCTCAAGAATTTTGATTTCACATTGCAGTACCACCTTGGGAAGGCAAATGTGGTGGTTAATGCATTGAGTAGAAGAAGTGTGTCAGTGTCTTCAGCAATGATGGCTAGACAATAAGAGTTATGGGAAGCATTTAGAGACCTACACTTGGACGTAGAGTTTGCACCGAGGATTTTGAAATTTGGAATGATTAAGATTTTGAGTGGTCTACTTGAAGACATTGCAAATTTTTAAGATGACGCATTAATCCAAGAGAAAAGGAACCTAATTGTGCAAGGGAAGACAACCGAGTTTAAGATTGGACCAGATAATATTTTGAGATGTAATGGGAGGATTTGTGTACCAGTAGTTGCATATCTGAGGAAAACAATTTTAGAAAAGGCTCATAAGACCAAATTGAGTATCCATCCCGGAGCAACAAAGATGTATCAGGACTTGAGACAGAATTATTGGTGGCCAGGAATGAAGAGGCATGTAGTGGAGTATGTATCAACTTGTTTAACTTGTTAGAAAGCGAAAGTGGAACATCAGCGGCCTGTTGGAATGTTACAACCTTTAGATATACTTGAATGGAAGTGGGACAACATTTCCATGGACTTTATAACTGGGTTGCCAAAAACAAGGAGAAAGAATGATTCTATTTGGGTGATAGTGGATCGATTAACTAAATCCGCATACTTTTCTACCAGTAAAGACCATCTATATGGAGATTAGCTAACAAATATCTACATTGCTGAGATTGTGAGATTACACGGAGTACCGTCGAGTATCGTATCAGACCGTGACCTAAAATTCACGTCGCACTTTTGGGGAGCGTTGCATGAAGCGTTGGGAATGAAACTAAGATTGAGTTCAGCATATCATCTGCAAACAGACGGTCAGACTAAGAGAACGAATCAGTCATTGGAAGATTTATTGAGAGCATGTGTATTAGATGATAGAGGAAGTTGGGATGATGTACTGCCATTAATTGAGTTTACCTATAACAATAGTTTCAACCCAAGTATTGGAATGACACCATATGAGGCTATGTATGGATGCAAGTGTCAAACGCCTTTGTGCTACTATAAGGACGGTGAAAGTATGATTGTAGAACCTGAGATGGTGCATCAAACTACAGATAAGGTCAAGAAGATAAAAGAGAAAATGAAAGTCTCACAAGATCGTCAAAGGAGTTATGCGGACAAGCGTCAAAGGCTTTTAGAATTCGAGCAGGGTGACCATGTGTTTCGGAGAGTCACACCTACAACTGGAGTTGGAATAGCCATAAAATCAAAGAAATGAACCCCGAAATTTGTTGGACCAAACCAAATTACTTCACGAATTGGACTCGTGGTTTATCAGATTGTGTTGCCTCTGTTGTTGTCCAATATTCACGACGTGTTTCACGTGTCGCAACTAAGGAAATACATTTTGGATTCGTCACATGTGATCGAACCAAACATGATTCAACTAAAGGATAACTTGTCATTTGAAGTACTACGTGTAAGAATTGCAACAGGAAGATTAAGCAATTAAGGAATAAGTAAGTTTCATTGGTCAAAGTGATTTGGAACCCAACTATTGGAGATGCGACTTGAGAATTGGAGAGCAAGATGACGAAACAACACCTTGATTTGTTTACCGATGCGTAGTTTTGAGGAGGAACGAATTTTAGGGGGGGTAGTAATGTAAGATCCTTAAATTTAATTTTTAATTTATGCAATTTTATGGTATTTTGTGTTAAATTTGCATAGGCATTTAGCTCAATTTTATTTTATTTTGTGAATTAAGTACCAAAAATATATTTTGTTAGAGTTTGTAATGTGTTTAATCTATGTATATATATTTTGAGACCCGATTAAAATTATTTGTCGAAGAATAATTAAATTATGTTACGATGAATTTAATACCGGACAGATTTTTTAAAAATGTCACTTGTTGCTAAATAATTTATCTGTCAATTGAGTTGCGACGAGAGTAGATATCTTTATTAAATTATATTGAGATGTGAGTGAAGTGATGTGTGTAAAAGTGTTTAGATATTATAATGATGATTTTATAATATATATATATATATATATATATATATATACACGAGAAAGGAAAATGCAAAAAAAAGTTTCCCCTACTTCTCGTCCATCCCTTCCTTCTTTTTCTTCCTATTTAGAAGAAAACAAAGTGTTAGTGGTTTCAAAAACACCAAACACAAACCTCCATTTATCTACTAGATCTAAGCTTCCATTCAAGAAGTATTAGGAGAGAAAGTTGCTCATCTCTACACTACGGTGCTTGGGAGCTAATTTATTTAAGGTGAGACACTTACTTCCTCTTCATTTTTCCTAAATTCGTAAACTTTATACAGTGGGGGATATGAGTGAAATTTTTGAGTTCTTAACAAATCCTTGTTGTTGTGTTGTTGTTGTTGTTGTTGATTTTGTTAGTAATGGTTAAAAAAAATGATTTTTTGATGTGTTTGAGTTACGTAATGTGTTATTTTCAAAAAAAATGAGTTTGAACTGAAGTTGAAATTTTACTATAAAAAAATTAGAGTTGTTAAGTTAAAGAGTTTAAGCAAAAAAGTTATATTGAAATTAAAATGTTTAGAGTTAAAAATGTTACTCTTTTAATTACTCTTGGACTGAGTTTTAAAAGAAAAAGTTTATAGTACTTTATTAACTGAAAATTTTGTGTGCTTTAATAATTGAGTGTGTGTATGTTTGATTTGGAAAAGATTCATTTTATATAGTTTTAACTAAAAAATGTAGATTGTTTGGTTTTAAAAAAAGTTTGGTGTGTGAAAAAGATAGGATTTTGGGAATTTTGTTGTGGTTGGATAAATTTTAGTTGTTAACAAATTGTTATAAATATTTATGTTTATGTAGTTAACTCATTGAGTCTCGAAAAAGAATTGAGATCGTTGGCACCGAGTTAGCGGTGGGGAGAACATTGATATATTAATGTTGTTGTGGTGATTAAAGAAAACTGACTTTTCTTAGTTTACGCATTTCTAAAAATTGTTGTGATGATTGATGATCAGGAATGTATACATATGGTTATCAAATCTTTGAACTGGTGTTTTAAGGACAGTTGGTGAATTGTTATTTCAAGTTTCTATATGTATACTTTCAATTTTTTTATTTTAAAGTTTGCATGATTTTAATTAACTTTTCAAGTTTATTAAGTAAAGGTTAAACTCTTGAGTTAGAATTTCATTTTTTTTTTTAAAGATTCCAAGTTTATTGAAATAAAATACAAGTTTTGTTGAAAAGAAAAGAAAAATAAAATATTTAATATATTTTGAAAGGAATGAAACTATTTCATAGAGTTATAACCTTGAAACTAGAAAAAAAAATATTGGTTGATATCTTTTGTGTAGTTATGTAGTTATTTCGAACAAAATAATAAAAAATGAGTTATGGAAAATTTGAGAAAAATTTGTTGTTGTGTGAAAAATTTTGAGAAAAATAATTTAAAACATTTCAAAAAATTATTAGTGAATTCACTGAAAAATTAAAGGATGTTAATATCTAAAAATATATTTTATATGTTGAAAGTGTGTTGTGGTTAATAGTATTATTAGTCCTTACTCATTGTAAACTCTTTTAGTAAAATATATTCTAAGGGGTTTAGGAGTAAGAAAGGATTTGTAAGGTAGTTAAAGATCACGGGTTTAATTTGACTAAGTCAAACACTATTTGATTAAAGGTGTCGGCACACGAGATTTTTTATCATGTTTGATTACGGTAGTGAAAACGGTTGTAAAAGTTATAACTAAGGTAAGGGCGCCTTACAAATGTTTAGTTTGCATATAGGGACCCTATATGTGTGATTGATGTATGAGTGATGTGTGAATGTGTGATGATTAATTTTGACGTGAATATAAACTTTTTAGTGAAAATATTTGTTGTTACATGTTATGAATTGATAATTAATTTTGACGTGATTATATATTTTTGAGTGAAAATACTTGTTGTTACATGTTATGAGTTGTTAATTAATTTTGACGTGAATATATATTCTTGAGTGAAAATACGTGTTGTTATATGTTATGAGTTGATGATTAATATTGACGTGATTATATATTCTTGAGTGAAAATGCATCTTGTTATATGTTGTTATGATTTTTAATTGAGGAAAATTGTCTTGAGTGTGCTCTATGATAAGTATGAAAAATTATTAGTGTTAAATGAGTATGAAAAGGGGAATATTTTAATAGCTGCATTTCCATAATGATTGTTGTGAAAACAGTTAGAGTATGCTCATACATTTCATAACTAGTGGTGACCATGATGGGCCATAGTGTTAGTGGTGACCGTGATGGGCCACGGTGTTAGTGGTGACTGTGATGGGCCATAGTGTTAGTTGCGACTATGATGGGCCACGAGGTTAAGTGGTGACCGTGATCTTACGATGATTTATTTGTCGTGAAGGTATGTGATAGACTACACTCTAGTAAATCGTGTTGATATGTGATGGGTGGCACCTCGGTAATTAGTACTGGCCTCTAATAGGTGGTACATTTATAATTTACGCCCCTCGAAGAGGGTTTGGGAAATTCTAGAATCATGTGCATTGGCATATAAGCATTGCATTAGAGTGTTTGGCACGCGAGTCATGTTTGTTATAATATGATAATTGTATATACAGACTCTGTTATTGTTTGTTATCATGTCGTAATTGTTAAGTGTTATTGCTTGTTTTTATGACGTAAACGTTAAATGTTATTTGTTAATATCGGTTGGTGACCCTTTACAGTATTGTGGAAATTGGACTTTGCCCTCAGATGATACCCGAGTTCGCTCCACCGATTGTTACCTTGACGGCGGAAACGTCGTTAGACTTCCCTGACCGATACTCGTTGACTGCTTGGGTATACGACCCCATCTCAAGCAGGGCAACTTATACGGGGAGGATAGTGAGGACAAGCAGGAGAGTTGGGGAAGTATATCTCGTGGAGCTCACCCGCGAGAGAATCGACTATCCGGGACCTTCAGGATCGATTCTCAGGAATAGTGGAGCATGGGAAGATGCAAAGGATTCCTCAGTTAGAGTTGAGGCGAAGGCCACCATCGGAGCGAGAGATACAGTGGTTGGGATGTGGACTAGTGAAAAGGATAAGGGGTCGATGCTAGTAGGAAGAGATATTACATGACCGCCTAGTCGGGTTGAGTCAGAGCTTCCACTTTCGGTGAATGATCCCCTACCGACTGACACTGAAGTAGTGGACTGTTTTGAGATTCCAGCGCCGCCGAAGCCGCATTTCTTGTGAGTGGATCTGACTTCTGAGGAAACCAATCCTTCTATGGATGTTTATGAGAAGGAGGTTACTTCAAAGAAAGATAATGCGTCAGATGGGACTTGTGTAGTGTGTAGAGGTCATCCTTGTTATTGTAGTTGCTAGTGGATGATCAGATTAGTTTTTATTGTATAGGAAGTAAGTGTTTTTCTTTTGGTGGTTGTACTTATTTTGTGTTGGGAATAATGTATCTATAACATATATTGACAGATGACTTTTGTGTTGGGAATACTATTTCTTGGAGCAGTTCTTTTGTGTAGGTGTCTGCCGAGAATACCCGAGTGGTATGAGCGATGTTTGATAGGTCTCATAACCCCGGTGTATTTTTTATTTGTATACTTGGATTATCGTCCCAAAAACTATTTTAGATGGTTTATATATATATGATGTAATTATTTATGATTGTTGTCGTTTTTTATTACGACAAATTATTTTATTAAGTTGTTTGTTTTTGAAGAAAAAAATGCGACCGCGCTGTTAAAAATCGAGGTGTGACTTTTTCATCTCACAATAAATGGCAAACAATTGATGATAAGCGATGTTCACACTGACTTGCTGCGAAGATGAAAACATCTTTGTTGCATCATAAAAGAACTTCAAAAACCGCACAAAAGCACAAACGTTATCCCAATTATATGATGTTGGGGGACCAACATCACCAAAGAACTCTTTAAAGCTAGATTCCTCTTCTTCCAACCTCTCAAAGGCTAACTAATGCTTCTCCACAACATCCAACATTAAATAGGTCGAGTTCCAATGAGTGGAAATATCAAGACACAACAACTTTTTACAAGTAATTCCAACAAAGGCAATACACTCTTTAAAATTGATTGTCCTATGAGGTGAAAATCGAACAAATCTGACCGTATTTCTAACGCTCCCTATAGAAATATGGTGGTCCTTCAAGGTATGGTCCTCACACCTCATATGAAAAAATTGACCAACCATCACCAAATTTTTAGGTTTTTTCTTCAATTACAATACAACCACATCGTTCAAGGAGACATTCTAAACAATAATTGTAGAAACATTTCTTAGCCCCCAATCTCTTAAAACCTCCTCAACGTTCCTTCCAACCGTGTCACCTTTATTATTGGATATTACAGAGAAGTTGATAGTACGCTTTTGGTACTTCCAATCATTGTCTATAAAAAGAACTATAAGGGTCAAATAGTTGAGATTCTGAATAGAAGTCTAATAATCAGTAGTGAGAGAAATTCAACTAAAACCAGACCTAAACAAAGCCTTCAACTTAGCTTTTTCATTAGCAAATATTTGTAAGAAATCTCTTGCAACCGTACGCCTTGAAGGGATAGAGAATTGAGGCTGCAACTGGCTACAAATGTTCTTAAATCCTTCACCATCTACAATCTTAAATGGTTGTTCATCTAAAATGACAAACATAGCCTAAAATTTCCTACATGCTTCAATATTGAACTTTTTGCTTGTTGCACCTAAACTACCACATTCCCCACTAGTAAATGTTAGAGTAGTTTGATTTGGATCCCTAAGTAATGCTAAAGGATTATTGACCCATTTATCAATGTGACTAAACATATTGGAAGTGCTATGAGTCTTTGAATGGCATAGGAATTTAGTATGGTAGATTTTGGAGGTTGCAGTAAACTCAAGGTAGTCACTTGCAAGTAAATGAGTGAAATAACCCCAAGCACGAGATGATTTCTTCGGACCATTAACATTTTATTTCCTCTTCTTCTTTGCAGGAGGGAGATTACCAGCCTTAACAACATTGGGTAGTAGGCGGTTTTAGACTAGGTTTCTTCATCACTAAGAGAATGAAGATGAAGTTAATTGTTGCCAACTACACTTATCATTTAATTTAGTATATTAAATAGATAATTTTAGTTTTATAAAACATAGAAAGTTACACTTAAATCTGATGTTGATCTTAATAATACTTAAATTAAGTTACAATCAATTGTTACCACTACAATAATAACTTTGTTGAAACAAACTCTTAAAGTAAAGTTTTGATGAAAATAAACAAAGGTTAATTAAGAATGTTAATTATGATTCTAAAATGTTATGTTAAATTAACTTGTACTTTTGAGTGAATTTATTTAAAGATAGGAATCAAGCAAAGCAAAAAAAAAAAAAAAAAAACACAGCTCAAAACTGAAACAAGATCATTCTGAACAAAACGGAGAATGATCTTCAGGTTCAAGATTGACTGTCACAGCATCTTGACCAATCAATCTCCACTATTTCAACAAATCTTTTTTCTTTGAATCTTATACTAATATCATCAGTACATGGAAAGGAACAAATAGGTTTCATCTCAGTAGAAGAAGGTTCTCGAATCATTAAAATAAAACAACTCGAAACAGGCCAGTTGAAACAGTTTGGAACCTTTTCAGCCAAACTGTCAAGAAAGTTCGATCAACCTTGATATATGCAAAGACATTACAAAGACATCCAGAAAGATCAAAACATGAACTCCAGAAAGATCAAAACATGAACTCCAGATTGATCATCAATCTCCAGAAAGATCAATTTTCCAGAACCAGATTGATAATCAATCTCCATGTTCTACATAAATCCAGCAGTGTTCATTTTACTTCTGCATTGAGTTATAATCATTCTCCAAACTATTTTGGACAGATTCAAAGTTCCAGATCAGGGTTGTAACATCAATAATTAAGTAAGAAGCTTCAAAGGTCTGTAAACTAGAAGACAAACGAATTAAGCAAGGCTGAAACTGACTTAGTCAAACAGATTCAAAATCATTCAAAGGCTGGATTATTTTTAATCTCATATATTAGTTTTGGTCAAATCTGAAAGAGCACTACCAACAGCTCTTTTGACCCTTAATTAATGCTCTTAAAACGCTTATAAAAGGAAGGCCAATATCCAGGATTAAACTAGAAATTCAAGTGTTGTCAATTCCCAGAAATCATTCCCATTCACATACTTGAAGTTCTCATTTTCACAATGAAGAAGCAGTTCTAAATCCTTACATTATATTGTGTTACTACTACTGATTTCTTTGTAAAGAATCGAATCTCAAACAAGAGTTGAGACATCTCAGATTCTATCAAACAATTCTATCATTATTGTAAAACTCAAACTATAAGAGTTTAATTATAGTTTGATTAGATTGTAAAGAATCCTATCAAGATAGATAGGTATCAAATTCGCTTTCTAGGTAGAGAGGAATAAGGCTTGAAACAGATCAGGGTCGATCTGTGCTGAGTTGTGTAAAATCAAGAAGGCTCTTTGTTTTAAACACTTAGTGGAAAATCTCACAGTTGTGAGGACTGGACGTAACCCAAGTTGGGTGAACCAAGATATATTGTTGTGTGGTATCTCTTCCCTTATCTATTTACTTCTAGTTTGATTGATTAACAGGTTAAAAACTTAAACAAAATTGCTAATTTTAACTAACCAAGATTGTTCTCCGTTTTCTGGTTAAAACCAAGAATGTTCTTCGTTTTCTATTTTCACAACCAGGATCAATCTTGAGTTATTTTCTTTAGTTTTTAACATGAATCTTTAAAAGGTGCATTTACCATTCAAACCCCTCATTCTTGTAAATTGACATTGTTACTTCAATTGGTATCAGAGCTCGGTCTCTAGAAAGATTAAAAAACACCTAACAAGTGCTAGAGAAAAGATCTAGAAGAAAAAATGGCGAAAGCCAAATACATTGTTGAAGGAGTATCTTCGAACAGACCGCCATTCTTTGATGGAACTAATTACTATTTCTAGAAAAATAAGATGCAGCTGTTTCTGAAATCTCAAGATACATGGATGTGGCGCATCATTATAGATGGAGATTTCAAACCAAAGGTTGATCAAGATGACTGAAGCTCTACTATGAAGAAAGAAGCAAACTGGACAGCTGATGATAAAACTAAGGTACTTCTAAATTCTAAAGCTCAGTTACTGTTATCATGTGCCTTAAGCAGGGAAAAAAGTGAAAGAGTAGATGAATGTACAACTGCAAAAAAAGTTTGGGATATGCTACAAACTCATCTTGAAGGAACAAGCCATGTCAAAGAAACAAGTATAGATATTGGTATAAGGAAATTCGAACTGTTCGAAATGCAAGAAGGATAAACTATTGATGAAATGTACTCAAGGTTCACAACAATAGTAAATGAAATGTGTTCTCTTGGCAAAGCTTACATAGTTCAAGAAAGAGTAAGAAAAATCATGAGGTTTCTTCCAATCATATGGAGACCAATGGTAACAGCTGTAAGCGAAGCCAAGAATCTTGAGTCACTTCCTCTGGAAGAATTAATTAGAACTTTAAGAGCACATGAAGTACTGCTACAAGAAGACAAACCAATCAAAAAGGGAAATGCAATAACACTAAAATTATCTCAAGAAAAAATCACAGTACAAATAGAAAAAGAACCAGAAGAAAACGAACAAGAAGAAGCTGATGAAATTGCTCTTCTCACCAGAAGAATACAGAGAATGATGAGAAGAAGAGATCAAATCAAAAAGGGATTTCAAAACAAAAATCCCAAAATAGAAGTAGACAAAAGCCAAGTCACATGCTTTGGATGTAACAAATTAGGACATTACAAAGCAGAATGCCCTTTAAACAAGAATCCACCAAAGCGATTTCCTTTCAAGAAGAAATCAATGATGGCAACATGGGATGATTCGGAAGAATTAGAAGCTGAAGAAGATGTGGTAGCTAACATATGCTTAATGGAAAAAACAGAGGAAGAGAAGGTAATAAATTTTGAACCATGTTATTTATGTGAGCAAATGGGAAAAGAATTTGATAACTTATTAAATGATTCAAATCTCCTTATTCAAAAATGTAGTTTTTTAAAAGAACAATTTCATAAAGAGAAAGAAGAAAAAGAAGAAAGTCAAGGTAGGAATAATATGCTCAAAAACATCATTCAAGAATTAAAAGAAATGCAGAAACAAAATTTTGAAAAACAAGAAGGTCAAGAACGTTCTGCGCTGAAAACAGAGAACATTCTCCTTAAAAAAGAAAATGAACTTCTTAAAACTGTTTTGTTGAATTTAATTAAAGCCACTGAAACTTTCCAAAAAATTATGGGATCTCAAATATGAATTTTTGATAAAGATGGTCTTGGTTTTAATTAAACTCAAAAAACAAAGTTGTATGAAAAAAAAATTGTACCAGAAAGAAAGGAAGAAAGATGTAAAACAAGATGCTCATATTGTAAAAAACTTGGACATCTGGAATTTTCTTGTTATTTCAGAAAAAGAGATGAAAAGATTAAAAGTAAGAGCTTGATTAAAAAAGGAGATCGTTCTGCCAAGACAGTATTAGTAAAACTACAAAAAGAAAAACATTCTCCAGACTGTTTTCAAAACGGAGAAAGTTCCAAAACAAAAGTTGAACTTTCTCCAGAAAAACTGGGAAAAGGAGAACAATATGAAATTGTCTCAAAATCAAGTTTACAATCTTTTGAAACACAGAGTATCAAATCAATTCCAAAATCAACAGTTAAATGTTCAGTTTGTTTCAAAAACAATCATGGAAAAACGATGTGTCATTTTAAAAACAAACAAAATTTTAAAACTAACTCCCAAGGACCCAAAACAATGTGGGTACCTAAGGCTGAACTAACATCGTATGCAGGTTAGATTTCCAAATATAAGGAGAAAGCCTTGGTTCTTGGACAGTGGTTGTTCAAGACACATGATAGGAGATAAAGGTTGCTTTCTAACATTCATCAAGAAGGATGGAGGATCGGTTACTTTTGGAAATAACAACCAAGCTCAGATTAAAGGTAAAGGAACCATTGGTAAGACAAACTCTGCTCAAATAACTGATGTTCAATATGTTGAAGGTTTAAAACACAATCTGTTAAGCATAAGTCAGCTATGTGACAATGGATGTGAAGTTAATTTCAAACCCAAAGTATGTGAAATCAGAAAAACTGAAACTGGAGAAACTTTGTTTTCTGGAAATCGAAAGAAAAATTTGTATGTTTTGTATCTTGAAGAACTACCTAACGAGTCATGCTTTATATCAATTAATAAAGACAAATGGATATGGCTTAAAAGAGCTGGTCATATTAGTGTGAAAACAATCTCAAAATTAGAACTTGTTAGAGGATTACCCAAACTCAATTTTGAAAAAGATAAAATATGTGAAGCATGTGCAAAAGGAAAACAAGTCAAGAGTAGCTTTCATTCAAAAGATTTTGTAACCACAAACAGAACTCTTGAATTACTTCATATAATTCT
>NC_021162.2:34752287-34774369 GCF_000331145.2 Cicer arietinum | reverse complement strand
TATGAAAACAATCTCAAAAATCTCAAAATTAGATCTTGTTAGAGGGATTACCCAAACTCAATTTTGAAAAAGATAAAATATGTGAAGCATGTGCAAAAGGAAAACAAGTCAAGAGTAGCTTTCATTCAAAAGATTTTGTAACCACAAAAAGAACTCTTGAATTACTTCACATAGATCTTTTTGAGCCAATCAAAACAACAAGTCTAGGAGGAATGAAATATGGTGTCGTTATTGTTGATGATTTCTCAAGATTTACTTGGGTGCTATTTTTAAAACAAAAAGACGATGCATTTGACGCATTTAAAATATTTTGCAAGAAAGTACAAAATGAAAAAGAATCTAGCATCATTTTTGTAAGAAGTGATCATGGAGGAGAATTCATAAATGCATCATTTAAAACCTTCTTTGATGAACTTGGCATTTCTCATAATCTTTCATGTGCAAGAACTCCACAAAAAAATGGAGTTTTTGAACGAAAAAATAGAACCTTACAAGAAATGGCAAGAACCATCTTGGAAGAATCCAACGTTGAAAGGTATTTTTGGGCTGAAGCCATAAACACATCTTGCTATATCCTAAACCGTGTATCCATAAGAAAGATCATCAACAAAGCACCATATGAAATCTGGAAAAATAGAAAACCAAACATTTCTTACTTTCATATTTTTGGTTGTTATTGTTATATTTTAAACAACAAAAATATAATTGGAAAATTTGATGCAAAATCTGATAAAGCAATCTATCTTGGTTATTCAACTGATTCTAAAGGATATAGGGTAATTAATCTAAGAACTAATGTTGTAGAAATAAGTATGCACATATTATTTGATGAGTTTGATGACTTAGATTTAAGTAAAAAAAGATGAGGAAGAAGAAACTCCAATCGAGTTACAGCAGCAAAACAGTTTGTAGAAAACGGAGATTGATAAACAATTTCCGTTTCACTCTCCACCAAAAAGCTGGAGAACAATTGAAGATCATCCTCAAACCCAAATTATTGGAGACACGGCTGATGGGATTCAAACAAGAAAATCATTCAAGAATGATGAAAACAACATGACAATGATATCCCAGATTGAACCAAAATCAATTAAGAAAGCCATCATTGATCAATCTTGGATAGATGCTATTAAGGAAGAACTACTACAGTTTGAAAAAAAAAATGAAGTCTGGACACTAGTACTTGAAGAAGGTAAGGTTATCAGGAACAAAGCAAGATTAGTAGCTCAAGGCTACAATCGACAAGAAGGTATAAATTATGATAAAACCTTTGCTCCGGTTGCAAGGTTAGAAGTTATTCGTATAATTCTTGCATATGCATCTCATAAGCTTATTAAATTGTTTCAAATGGATGTTAAAAGTGCATTTTTAAATGGATTCTTAAATGAACAATTTTATGTGAAACATCCCCTAGGTTTTGAAAATCAATCAATACCAAATCAGGTTTTCAAACTTACCAAAGCTCTATATGGCTTAAAACAAGCACCAAGAGCCTGGTATTAACGATTAAGTTCATTCTTAATCAAAAATAGATTCTTAAGAGGAAAAATCGACACTACATTATTTAAGAAAACAGAAAAGAATGACTTACTTATTGTTCAAGTATATGTTGACGATATCATCTTTGGATCAACAAATGAAAAAATGTGTGAAGGTTTTCTCAAAACTTATACAAAGTGAATTTGAAGTGTGTGTGTGTGTGTGTGTGTGTGTGTGTGTGGGTGTGTGTGTGGGTGTGTATGCGCGTGCGCGTGTGTGTGTGTGTGTGTGTGTGAGGAAAAAGGAAAAGAAGGAAAATAGAAAGGAAGGAAAAGGAAGAAAGAAAAACTGAAGGAAACCAAAAAAAGATTTTCCTCTCCCTATTACTCGCCTTTTCTCCCTCTTCCTTCTCCATTCTTCTTCATTCGTTTCATTTTCTTTTTTTGCTTCAAGAAAAGGAACCCAAGGCTTGGTGGGTGAGAAGACAAGGATTTATCAGCTTCATTCTTCCTCTTTGATTCGAAAACGAAGAAAAACGGTGTTAGGGGTTTTCAAACCGTCAAACACAAACCCCCACTTTCTTCTAGATCTAAGCTTCGTTTCGAGAAGAGATAGAAGGGAAATTTGCTTATCTCCATGCTACAGTGGTAGTAAACTAAATTTGGAAGCGACGTTGCGTGCGGAGCTTTTACCAGAATTAATTACGGTGTCGTAATCGCGTGTTAGAGCTATTGTTAAGGTAAGGGCTCCTTCCAAACTTTTAGTTTGCATTTAGGGACTTATCTGTGGTTGTGTGGAAAAGAAATTTGTTAGGGTTGAAGTGTTGATTTGGGGAAAATGAATTTAATGCTTTTATGGGTAAAATTTTAGAGTTGGGTTTTGGTGATATTGATGAGTGTTTCGTGGAAAATGAATTTAACCCTTTTATGTGTGATTTTGAGGAAATGAAATTTGATGTGTATGAGTGGCGGGTTGTGATAATTTTGTGGTTGTCGTGTTTGACGTGTTCATAATTAATACTTATAAATTTTGAGATGTGTTTGTGTATATTTTGTGGAAAAAAGAATGGATGTGATTTGATGTGAATTGTGGATTGAATTTGAGAATATGTCTGAGTATGTTCTATGTGGAATTTGAAAATTGTTAGAATTAAATGAGTATTAAGAATGGGGAATCTCTTAATATCTACATTTACTTAATGATTATCGTCAAAATTGTTAGAGTTAAATGGGTATTAAAAATGGGGAATCTTTTAATATCTGCATTTACTTAATGATTGTCGTCAAAATTGTTAGAGTTAAATGGGTATTAAAAATGGGGAATCTTTTAATATCTGCATTTACTTAATGATTGTCGTCAAAATTGTTAGAGTTAAATGGGTATTAAAAATGGGGAATCTTTTAATATCTGCATTTACTTAATGATTGTCGTCAAAATTGTTAGAGTTAAATGGGTATTAAAAATGGGGAATCTTTTAATATCTGCATTTACTTAATGATTGTCGTCAAAATTGTTAGAGTTAAATGGGTATTAAAAATGGGGAATCTTTTAATATCTGCATTTACTTAATGATTGTCGTCAAAATTGTTAGAGTTAAATGGGTATTAAAAATGGGGAATCTTTTAATATCTGCATTTACTCAACGATTGTCGTGGATAGAGTCAGAGTATGCTCATTCATTTCATAGTACATGACGACCGGATAGGCCATGATGATAGTGGTGACCGGATGGGCCACGAGATGATTCCATGTGATTTGCTAGTTCATTTTATCCTTGAAGGGATTGTCGCGTCGGGTAAGGTCTGTGATAGACTGCACGTGTTTAGTAAATCGTGTTGACCCGTGATAGGTAGCACCTCGGTAATTTAGTACGTCGGCCTGTGATAGGCGGTACAATTATGATTTACGGGCCCTTCGAGGAGGGTTTTGGTTTGGAATTCCGAGTCCATTCATTTTGGCATATACGCATTGCATTAGGGTGCTTGGCACACGAGTCGTGTTTGATTCAAGATTATGATTGAGTGTTTGAACTTAAGTTGTCATGGTGATTGTGTTATAATTGCCAAGTGTGAATGTTTTGGATTTGTGTGAAAGTGTGACTGATTGCAAAACCATTTCGAAACTCAAGTCGTCATGGTGATTGTGTTATAATTGCTAAGTGTGATTGTTTGGATTTGTGTGTAAGTGTTGATTGAATTCGAAACCCTTTAAAAAGCTGAATTTTGTTGTTTTCCTACTACTGTCTGATGTGTATTCGAATACAGAAAGCTGTATTCGAATACAGACATGTTGTTTTTGCCACTGACTTACTGTGTAGTCGAATACAGACTGTTGTATTCGAATACAAACATGTTGTTTTGTACTGACTTACTGCGTAGTCGAATACATAAGGTTGTATTCGAATACAGACATGATGTTTTTGCTGTTGACTGCTGAAACAACCTTGTATTCGAATACAAAGATGATGTATTCGAATACAACATTGCAGTTTTTTTAAAAACTTTATTTTTCAACCTTGTTTATGCATGTTTGGCATATGGAAACCCTTTTAAGGTGCATGCTAAGTTGAAAGGTTATTTTGTGCATTTAAAAACTTAAATGTTATGTGTTACTTGTTAATTTCGGTTGGTGACCCTTTACAACTATTGTGGAAATCTGGGCTTTGCCCTCAGATGAGAACCAGGACCATCCTACCGGTTAGTACCCTGTAGATGGGAAGGTAGTTGGACACACCTGACTGGAGCTGAGTTAGGAGGATCTTGCGGGGCGTGTGAAGATCATCTGGGATGTGTAGTTTTTTGTAGAATGATCAGGTTAGGTTGACATATATGGACTAGATGTCTTTCTTTTTGGGTTGTGTTTATTTTAATTTGGAAGACTGTACCTATACCAATATTGTTAGCTTGACATTTTATTTTGATGGGTTCCATGTACCACTTTTTGATGTGATGTGGGGAGTTAAAATTCTTGGGGCAATGCTTTTGTACAGGTGTCTGCCGAGAATACCCTAGGGGTATGAGCTATGTCTGATAGACCTCATAGCCCTAGTGTATTTTGATGTTTGAATACTTTGGATTTTGATTTCAAAAACTATTTCGCTGCTTGTAAATATTTGTTGACTTTGTCGTTATGTTACGACTTAAATATTTATCCAAAAGTATTTTCTTCTTTATTTCTTTGCTTTTATGAATTTGTTATAAAAAAAAAATACACTCGCGCTGTTAAAAATCGGGGTGCTACATTATGCGCTCGATTTCAATCAGCACCAAAAGAATCACATTTGGCAACAGTAAAACGAATATTTAGATATCTTGTTGGAACCACTAATCTTGGTCTTTGGTATAGAAAAGGTTCGCATTTTGATCTTATAGCATATTATGATGCTGATTATGCTGATTATGCTGGAGATAAAACTGAAAGAAAAAGCACAAGTGGAGCATGTCAGTTCTTAGGTGAAGCACTGATCAGCTGGTCCTGCAGAAATTAAAACACTATAGACTTATCAACAACTGAAGCTGAATATGTCTCAGCAGCAAACTGTTGTTCACAAGTTCTATGGATTAAGAATCAACTCGAAGACTACTTAGTAAGTTATTCCAATATTCCAATTTATTGTGATAATACCAGTGTTATAAATCTGTTTAAAAATCCAACACTCTAGATCAAAACATATTGAAATAAAACATCATTTCATTCGTGATCATGTCAATAAGAAAGATATCGAATTAATCTTTGTTGATACTCAAAATCAACTTGTTGACATCTTCACAAAGCCTCTTGTCGAGGATAGTTTCAATTTGATCAAAGAGAAACTGAAAATCTCGAAAAATCCAGAAAAGTTTAGATAAAAACTACTTTTGCAGAAAACGGAGAACGTTTATCAATCTCTGTTTTTCAGATATCAGTCTTCGTTTTGACAACCAACATTCTCCTCTGAGTCATCACGTTTCCTCACAAATCAAAAAGGGAAATCTTGGCATTTAATGCATGTGTCTCTTTACCTGTAAAAGAGAAACTGACATAGCACTCCTGCCCCCGAAATTCTCTCCTCCTTCCCAAGATAATCATTGTCCTTCTCACATTTCTGACAATTTTTTTTAACCACTCCATCTTCTTTTCCTTAAAAACAGCAAACAAAACCTTCAAACCTCTCATCTTCTTCCTCCAATCTCTCTCACTCAGACTTCTCAACTCCTAAGCCATGGCACACAAAAAACAATATGCAAGAAATAATGCATACCCCTGTTCACCATCTTCATCATCCCCATCATCTGATTCATTGCAACGCTCACCTTCTCCACCACCACGACCAACTCCACCACACATCTCCTCTGATACTTCGTTTTCTGATTATCTTTCATCATCACCTGAAACTAACCCTAATAACCTTCCTATCAATCCCAATCCCCTATCCACTGTTCTTCCACCACTATACACATGTCCTCCTCCTAATATTGCTCAAGTTCCTCCTCATCTAAGAAAACCTATGATACCAAAAAGACGCTCCATGAGAGTTCAATCTGGCATTGGAACTTCCAAAGCCAAAACAGAAAAGCCCTTTTACTTCATCATCTCTGATTCCAAGATTGATGACTCGTCTGAAACTCCTCCTCCCACAACCATTAAAGGAATGGCACAACTCAAACCCATCACTCCTTCAAAATCTTCACTCACTTTCGAACCCTTTCAATCAACTCCTCCAAATCAAAAAAGGAGATTGATCGAATAAATATTTTTCTCTCTTCCAAAATCATCTCAACCTTCAACTCAATCCAAAAAGACCATGAAAACTAAAACCACCATGACCATCGCCTAGTTCATAGCCAGAAACAAACTCAAAAAACCCCCAAAGAAAGAAAATGCTTGCACCCAAACAAAACCTAAAACTCACTGAAACAACTTCTCTAGAACAGTCTTCATCTCCAAAATGTTCCCCTGTCCCAAATCTAGAACGTTCTACAAATCAAGAATGTTCTCCAGTACGTATCCCCTTATGCTCTCCACAAAAAGAACGTTCTCTACATCAAGAACGTTCTCATGCTCATCCAATTTCTCTTTCAGAACCTTCTCCAAATCCAGAAACTTCTCCACTTTGTACACCACACCCATCAACAAAAACCAAACGATCTCCAACTCCAGAACATTCATCTTCCTCATCTTCTGAAACATCTGAACCATCTCCACCTACTAAAAAATCCAAACCAAACACACTCCCTCTCATTTCACCAAAAAAACTCCAAACATTTCAAAAATAAATGGGCTCAACGCCCAATTGGAATCGGCAAAGCTTTTGTTTTTGATAAACTCGTTATTGATGGCAATACTATCCAGCATCACACTGATGCTCTAAGTTGGACATCATTCTTACAAACATTTGAGTGTTACTACCCAGATGTTGCCAAAGCTTTCCATTGCAACACAAAAACCTTTTCTAATAAATCCCTTAGCATATCCACCATTAAGGGAATCGAGATTAGGTTAACCCCAGACATTTTTGCTTCCATCCTTCAACTGCCTACAAAAGGACCCACTATGTTTGGCAACCAGTGGTATTCATCTCTGAATCTCAAAGAGACTGAAGTCTTTTCTGATTTATTTCAAGAAGGCTCCACACGCTACCTCTCCACATACCTCAAACCTCTGCCAAAGGTTTTTAACAACATGTGCCAACATACTCTCATTCCTCACTGTGCAAGTCATGAATATGTCTCTGCCAATGACGCCTTACTCATCTATCATCTTCTCAACTGTAAGCATCTAAACCTTCCTCATGTGATCATCCAACACATGATTTGTGCTGCCACAAAAGACTACAAGAAAAATATCGTTCCTTATAGAATGATATTAACTCGAATCTTCTGGCATTTTGGCATTCCCCTCACCACTGAAAAATCACTCATTAAACTATCCAAATTTTCCACAAAGAACATCTCCCATATGCGCAAAACACTATCTGCACAACCAACCAACACTACATCCTCTTTCCCAACCTCCTTGAAAAGAAAAAATTTTGCAAGACGAAGAACTGTCCCCATCTCTATTCCTTTCTCACCTCCAAAATCTGATCAATCAAGAGATACTGTTCCAGAAACCTGCTCTAGAACATTCTCCATCAAATCGAGAACGTTCTCCAGAACATTCTCCACAAAACCGAGAACGTTCTCCAGACAAAATTCCACCTTCATCAACATTCTCTGTTTTTCCTCAACCATCCACTTTATCCTCCACTGATTTCCTCTCATATTCTCAAATCCTTCATTCTCCCCCTCGTGACTTTGGAAAACTGCTGCCCAATCCACATATAAGTGTCATGTCACCACTTTTTGTGTCCCCACAAAAAACAAGTTCCTCCATTTTCGGTATTAGCCAATTTTTTAACTTTCCAGAAACTGCTCACCCATTTCGCAAACCATCCACACCATCTGGACATCTCTCGTCCTTGGCTACTTCCTTTGCCATTGTTCCCTCTATCTCTGGTTCCACCATTTCATCCAACACTGTATTGCTGCTACTTCTCAACCAACCACTCATATTCATACTCCTCCTTACATGACTGAACCTTTAAACTCAGATATTATGGATGCTCTTCAGACCATAATGGAAAGACAGCTTCAGCAAGATCAGGAGACTAATCTATTGAGAACTTGGTTCACATAACAACTTGCTCCCAAGCTAGGAATAACACCACCTCCACTTCTTCCTGTTCGTTCTCCACAAGTTCCTAACCCAGGAAAATCATCCTCATCTGAAGGATCATCTTCGTCCCTCGCATCTTAGTTGCTTTTCCCCTTACCTTTTTGTATGACAAAGGGGGAGAATTAAGTTAGTTTTTAATATGTTTTTTAGAATATTTTTGTATCTAGGATTCTATACATATGCTTAAAAGAAAACTGATGTTATGTATCTCTTTTGAATTAATGAAAACAACACTTTGTCAAAATTATATGATGCTTGTTTAAAAACCTGTCAAAATCACTTACTACATTAATTGAGGGGGAGCTCTTAAGCTCTTCAAACTAGATATGAGAATCTAAATTAAAATCTAAATTAACATGTTTGTCATCATCAAAAAGGGGGAGATTGTTGAAACAAACTCTCAAATTAAAGTTTTGATGAAAATAAACAAAGGTTAATTAAGAATGTTAATTATGATCCTAAAATGTTATGTTAAATTAATTTGTGCTTTTGAGTGAATTTATTTAAATATAAGAATCAAGAAAAGCAAAGAAAATAGCTCAAAACTGAAACAAGATCATTTTGGACAAAACGGAGAATGATCTCCAGGTTCAAGATTGATCGTCACAGCATCTTGACCAATCAATCTCAACTATTTCAACAAAGCTTTGTTCTCTGAATCTTATACTAATATCATCAATACATGGTAAGGAACAAATAGGTTTCATCTCAGTAGAAGAAGGTTCTCGAATCATTAAAATAAAAGAACTCGAAACAGGCCAGTTGAAACAGTTTGGAACCTCTTCAGCCAAACTGTCAAGAAAGTTCGATCAACCTTGATATATGCAAAGACATTACAAAGACATCCAAAAAGATCAAAACATGAACTCCAAATTGATCATCAATCTCCAGAAAGATCAAATTTCCAGAACCAGATTGATAATCAATCTTCGTGTTCTGCATAAATCCAACAGCGTTCTTTCTACTTCTGCATTGAGTTATAATCATTCTCCAAACTATTTTGGACAGTTCCATATCAAGGCTGCAACATAAATAATTCAGTAAGAAGCTTCAAAGGTCTTTAAACTAGAAGATAAACGAATTAAGCAAGACTGTAATAGACTCAGTCAAACAGATTCAAAATCATTCAAAGGCTGGATTATTTTTAATCTCATATATTGGTTTTGGTCAAATCTGGCAGAGCACTGCCAACAGCTCTTTTGACCCTTATTTAATGCTCTTAAAACGCCTATAAAAGGAAGGCCAATATCCATGATTAAACTAGAAATTCAAGTGATGTCAATTCCCATAAATCATTCACATTCACATACTTGAAGTTCTCATTTTCACAAAGAAGAAGCAGTTCTAAATCCTTACATTATATTGTGTTACTACTACTGATTTCTTTGTAAAGAATCGAATCTCAAACAAGAGTTGAGATATCTCAGAAAGAAATTTTAAAAGAACTGGTAAGTTATAAGCTTTGTTAAGAAATGAATTCTTAACAAAATTTTAAAACAACCCATAAATAACTTTAAAAGCAAGTAAAAAATTTAAAACATAGAACGCAAACCTACTACTACAATTAAAAAATTGATTCTCTTAAAACAAACAGTCTTATTAAACTCATAAACTATAATCAAATTTTAAATAATCACAATCGGAAACCAATAAAACCTTAGAAAATAATTTTTGAAGGTTGCTTCAATATTGATAGTTCTTCACA
The DNA here is from genome assembly GCF_000331145.2 of Cicer arietinum. NCBI lineage: Eukaryota > Viridiplantae > Streptophyta > Magnoliopsida > Fabales > Fabaceae > Cicer > Cicer arietinum. Next base: position 34,764,489 of record NC_021162.2, on the reverse strand, counting down.
AATTTACATAGTTGTTATACTTAGAATCTAAACCATACATTATAAAATAAAAAAGAAAAGACCAGCCTTAGAAAAAACCCAGAGTTAGAGACAAAATTTCAATTAAAAAATAGAAAACCAAAACCCTAACTCCTAAATAAATGCAACCTTAAACAAACATGTTGAAAAAGCATTTATAGATCTTAAAAAATATACAGACTTATTAAACTTAAAAGTTAAACCCTAAATCAGAAAATAAAAAATAAAAGACTTATTTTAGACATAAAACAATATGAAATCCTTAATCCTAATTATAATTAGAAGCAACTATAAAAGAGCAAGTTGAAATCCTTAATCCTAACTAGAGTTAGAAGCAACTATAGAATATCAAAGTTGAAAACCTATAAATCCTTATAAAATGATTGTTCATAGGGTTTAGGATTTCATAGATGAAAACAAGAAAGAGACAGAGATCAAGAACAAAGAAACAAAACTTACGAGAGAGATCATACTGGAGCTAGAGTTGCATCCTCGAAACTAGGGTTTTAGTTTTTCTAAAACCTTACTTTTTATACTTAGGATTTTTGTGTTGGACTTGGGTCATTGACTCAGTTAATTGGGCTTCCTCTTATTTAAAATAACACATCTACTTTCTATATATATATACATATATATATATATATATATATATATATATATATATATTTTGGGCGGTTGACTTTGAATACCGCCAGTTTAAATTAACTCATTTGGACCCGTCTATACAAACCCAATCACAAGCGTCCACGTCATATGTCCATCTGTTACAACCCGCCAAGTAATCAATTTTCTTTAGCGGGCCAGTCGGGTTGGGCTGATTATCCCAAATTTGTCCAGTCGTACCAACTATGTACCGAAGAGCTGAAATCCCTCTTTTCGATGACGTCGTTATGAAATGTATAATTTTGACTTTATAATAGACTCTGATTAAAATAGCCAATTTCTTTGTAAAGTGAGCAACAAATAAACAAAAAAATCGATAAATGCTGATATTGTTAGGTTGAATATATGTCTTTAGTTTGAACTCGAAATGTCACAATTGTGTACGAATTTTTTTACTATTTCATCATAAAAAATAAAAAAATAAAAAATAAAAAAGATTGTAGAATATTTTTTTGCATAATATTTATTCACTAATAGAAGGATGTGAATTAATTTAGGTACAACCCTCTTGGATGAAATTAAAAGGTTGTCTGTAATCTTAACTTATTAATTGAGATGGTAAAAACAAATTATTTTTATTCGTAAAAATATAATTTAATTGATAAATGTCAAAATTATTAGAGTGAATATCATGTCTCAAAATCAGACTCAAAATCTTACAGTTGTGTGTAATTTATTTTTTATTTCATCTAAAAAAATATTTATCATTTTTTCAAATTAGTGAAATAATCTAATCTCTTATATTTATAAAGTATAAGGACTCGATCTTTAAATTTTAATTTAACTGATAAATATTGTTATTCTTAAATTAAATGTTTTATCCTAAGTTTGAACATAAAATTTTATGGTTATAATAATATGCAAGATCTTTTCTATGCAAAAAATGTATGACGAGTCTTTATCGCTATACTTTATTATTGGTCTAATGAAATTTTGCTTATAAAAATATGTATTCAAATATTTTGATTTTTTAGTGTGGAATAAGAGAGGTCAATCATTGTTTGAGATGCAAGCTGGAAACCTCATTTTTGCAAGGATTCAGAATGAGCTCAGCACATATATTCACAGTTATAATATTATTTTCGCCTCCACACATACATTTTACGTCAAAATGCTGACGGCATCATTATGCCAACAATTTTGCAACTTGTGATTGTTAAGGTGTATAGTTCCACCCAACTACCTAATAGATATATGGAGAAAAATTTACTCGCTACCCGACAATTATAGTCTTCATCTGACATTTTATTTAACAATCATTTTACTTTTTCTTTTGAAAAAAAACCAATAAAAATTAAAAAATGTTAATAAATGACCTAAAGACATTGTTAAAATTTAAAAGTGTGTACTTGTTAAATAAAAGTAAAAATCAAAATTTGAAAGTTGTGAATTTATTACTTTAAAATTTAAAAAATTTAGTAAAATATTATTTTTATTCTTATTTTTTGTTTCTTTAAAAATATCTTTAGAGTACGTGTTAAAATATTTCAAAATGTTATTAATGGACAAACTTACTCAAATGTGTATTTTTGAAATAGATAAAAAAGATTTAAAAAAATATTATTCTAAAACATTAAATTTGAATTTAAACATAATTAAAATTTCGAATGATAGAAGAATTTTCAATTTTTTTTGTTAAAAAATTATGTACAAATCTAAATTTAAAAAAAAAAAATTGTGAAATAAAAGTATAATTGTGGGATTAGGGGTAAAATTTGCATATATGCATCGCAGTCATAAGTTTCAATCAAATTATTGTGGGAACTTATACATCACGCAAGACTTAGAGGAAGAGAAGAGGAAGATAGGAATTTTACTTCCCACACAACAAATATGGTATGACATTAATTGTTATTTATGTCCACTTTACAGATGATAGTCAGTCAACCACGTATAGTAAGTACCCTTGCATTGCCATCCATATAGTTGACTCCCTTTTGGCAGTTCAGCGTGCGCCGGTTTTCAGCGTTTAAGTCCAAAAACTCTAAATTCTTGCTATTCCCAAGAGGTGTATTCAAATTTCAAACATTTCAAATAGATTTTAAAAGATTATTTTTTGTTAAAACAAAATTTACTTGTATTCAATTAAAAATAAAAATAATTGTTATGGTATTCCATTAAAATTGTTTTAATAATGCAACAAATCTCGTGGTATTAGATTAAGATTTTTCACAATTTATAAAATATTTATTGATATTAAAAAAATTTAGATTTTAAAGAATTAATTTGTGAAATGAATTTTAAAAAACTTTTTAATTAAAATATACTCATATAACAATCTCATAGAACACTTGAATTTTATGAGACTCTCAAATCTCAAATTTTTACCATTGTCATGCTACTTTTTTTCTTTTCTTTCTCTTCAATGTTCACTACAAGAAATCTCCTCATTTGTGGTCAACTTTACAAATATTTTGTGGTCGAAAAAAATGTTGAGACAAAATCTCTCAAATGATTTTAATGATAACAAAATTACTTAAGAGATTATGATTGTGGTTAATGACTAACATGTGCTCTTGAGTGTATTCATATAAGAAAATAGGTTATTAATCATTAAGGCAAAAAGAAGGAAAATATGATTCTGGCCTGAGGATGGAAAATCACGTGAGGATGGGATATGATCAAGAACACCTCGTGAGGATGGGCTGCAAAGTGGAAAATCTCCAGATCAGCCCAAGTTATGTCCTCACCAGTACAAATGCTTTTATTCATTAAAGAAATATATAACTAAGTCAAAGAAATAGTATTTGAAATAAAAGTTAGAAGGCCAAAAGGAAAAGGACAAGAATAGCTAGATCTAAATCTGTGAGGATGGCAGAATAGGCTGAGGATGGACCAGCTATGTTGAAAGCAACCCATCAAGCATGTGCAAAGGCTAAAATCAGATCATTTATTGGGCTTGCACGTTTTAATACGTGAAGAAGTCAAGTTAACAAAAGGCAACTTGAAACAAGCCAAAAATGGAAGATCACATGTTGCTGCCAGATCTGATCCTCGGACTGAGTATGACAGTCCTATGTCATAGGGTGGCTTTTTCTCTCTTGTCAACATCACCTCAAAAGGTGAAACCAACCTAGACCTTAAAGTCTGCGAAAAATGCAGCTCACATGGTCAAATAACAACTATGCATTGCTGATAAAAGAGAATTGACAAGGACTTGTCAAGATCAAAGCTGCATCAAGGGCTTGGATCTCTATAAAATGCTAACAAGCTCTCCATTGGATGACATACAACACAATTGCATAAAAAGATCAAGCATCTTAAAGCTTTCAAGAAGCAAATCACATCCTCTCTTCTTACTTTCTTTGATCCTACACTATATCTTTGTATATCCTTTGAGAAAGTATTAAGTATCAATCACTCTCATTCTACTTTGTAATTTCCTAATGAGTGAAGCTTGGAAATATTTGAAAATTGATTGTAAGCTTGGTGAAGCTTGACAATACACAGTTTGTAATCATCCTCTGGTTGAGGATCGATCTGTTTGAAAGTTAGTGAAATCTCACAAGGGTGTGAGGACTGGACGTAGCCATCTTTGGGTGAACCAGTATAAAATTGTGTGTGTCCTTCTCATATTCCTCTTTTACTCTTTTGCTTAAGTTAAAACTAAAGGGTTGAAAAAATCCATCCTCAGTGAGAGGATAGTTTTACAATCTCTTGAAAATTATTTTTAAACAACAAAATCCCTATTCAACCCCCCCTTCTAGTGATATTTAGCTACATCAATTGGTATCAGAGCCTGGTTCTCTAAAAAATACACCTAACAGTGTAAGAGAAAAAGATCCAAAAATAAAAATGTCAAAAGCTAAGTACATCCCTGAAGGAGGATCATCCAGCCGACCTCCCTACGTTGATGGTACAGATTACTATCATTGGAAATGTAAGATGAGGTTATTTCTCATATCACAAGACAACAACATGTGGTCTATGGTGGAAAATGAAGATCATGTCATCAGAACCAACAACGCAGATGCAACCTCCGATGAGAAACCTCAAGCACAATGGACGGCTGATGAAAATGCAAAGGTACTCCTAAACTCTAAAGCTCATTTATTTCTAACGTGTGCTTTGAGCAGGGAAGAGTATGACAGAGTTGAAGAATGCAAAAACGCTAAAGAGCTATGGGATACTCTAAGAATTCATCATGAAGGATCAAGTCATGTAAAAGAAGCAAGGATAGATATGGGAGTAAGGGATTTCGAACTATTCGAAATGAAGGAGGATGAAACCATTGATGAAATGTTCTCAAGGTTAACCATCATATTGAATAACTTGAGATCTCTTGGAAAGGTATACTCCGTTCAAGAAAGGATAAGAAAAATTCTAAGGAGTCTACCAAAAGAATGGAGACCAATGGTAACTGCCATTACAGAAGCAAGAGATTTGACCAACATGAAATTAGAAGATTTGGTTGGAACTCTAAGAGCTCATGAACCATTGTTATTGGCTGATAAACCAAACAAAAAGGGAAGAATGATTGCTCTAAAAACCAGCCAAACAGAAAGCTCCAAGAAGAATGAAGATGTCATAACAAAGGAAAGCGCAGAGTATCCTCTGTCTGAGGATGAGGATGACCTCGTTCTGATTTCCAGAAAAATCCAGAGGATGCTAAACAGAAGAGGACAGAATAGAGGACCTCCTCAAAAAGAAAAAATTGACAAAAGTCAAATAACTTGTTATGGATGCAACAAGATGGGACACTATAAAACTGAGTGTCCTCTCAATAAAAGGAACTCTATAAAATTTCCATACAAAAACAAATCCATGATGATCACTTGGGATGATAGTGATGAGTCATCCTCGGAGCAAGAAAAGGAAGAAGAGGCCAATCTATGTCTCATGGCAAAATCAGAAAATGAAAAGGTAAGTATTTCTGATCTATGTCCTAATTGTGAAAAATTAGAAATTGAATTTGATAGCCTTTTAAATGACTCATACACTTTATCTCAAAAATGCATGTTTCAAAAAAACCAACTTGTTGAGATAAAGAAACAAAATGAAGAGCTACATAAAAAGAATGATGAATATGTTAAAATCATTCAAGATTTACAGCAATCTCACTTTCAAAATTCTGAGAAACAAAAAATTCTTAACAAGAAAATAGTTGAAACTCATCCTCCTGACAAGGATACATAAAAGGAAATTTTGAAAACTGAGGTTAGGGAACTAAAAAATGATATTTCCAACTTTGTCAAATCTACAGAAACATTTCAAAAGATAATGGGGTCTCAATCTGGAATATTTGACAAGGCTGGAATTGGTTTTAAAAGCTCTCAAAAACAAAAATTATATGAAAATTTTTTCTTGCCTAAAAAACGAGAGGATAGGCCTAAATGCACCTTTTGCAAAAAACTTGGGCATACTTCCAAAATTTGTCATGCTAAGAAAGCTAACAATGAAAAGGTAGCATGCTCATTCTGTGGTAAACATGGGCACCATGAGTCAATTTGTTATCACAAAAGGAAGGTCCTCACAAGAGGAAAAACTAACCAACAAGGACCCAATACTATATGGGTACCTAAGTCTCTTTTAAACTCTAATACAGGTTCATCCTCTAATCAACAAAAGAAAGCCCTGGTACTTGGACAGTGGTTGCTCAAGGCATATGACAGAGGATAAGCAATGCTTCATGTCATTAGAGATAAAGGATGGAGGATCGGTCACATTTGGTAATAAGGATAAAGCTCAAATAAAAGGAACAGGTATTATTGGTAAAAATAATTCTGCAAAAATTGAAAATGTTCAATATGTGGATGGCTTAAAACATAACTTGCTAAGCATTAGTCAATTGTGCGATAGTGGTTTTGAAGTTATTTTTAAGCCAACTCTATGTGAGGTTAAACACTCATCCTCGGGTAGAGTTTTCTTTTCCGGTTTTAGAAAAAAGAATTTATATGAACTTTATCTTGATGATTTACCTACTGAATCTTGTTTTGTTTCCATTGAAAAAGATAAATGGATTTGACACAAACGAGCCGGTCACACAAGCTTAAACACTATTTCTAAATTGGCAAATTTAGAATTAGTAAAAGGACCTCCAAAAATCAATTTTGAAAAAGAAAAAGTTTGTGAAGCTTGTGTGAAAGGAAAACAAGTTAAAAGTAGTTTTCACTCTTAAAACTTTGTTTCAACAAATCATCCTCTTGAACTCATTCACATTGATCTTTTTGGTCCTATCAAAACTCCAAGTCTTAGTGGAAAAAGATATGGCTTTGTAATTGTTGATGATTTTTCTGGTTTTACTTGGGTTCTATTTTTAAAACACAAAGATTAAGCCTTTGAGGCATTTCACCATTTTTGCAAAAAGATTCAAAATGAAGAAGGATCAAAAATTGTCTCGGTGAGAAGTGACCACGGAGGTGAATTTGAAAATGAATCTTTTAAAAATCTATGTGAAGAAAATGATATTTCTCACAACTTTTCTTGTCCAAGAACTCCCCAACAAAATGGGGTTGTTGAAAGGAAAAATAGAACTTTACAAGAAATGGCTAGAACTATTTTAAATGAAGCCAATATTAAAAAATATTTTTGGGTCGAAGCCATTAACACCGCTTTGTACTTGTTGATGATTTTTCCCGTTTTACTTGGGTTCTATTTTTAAAACACAAAGATGAAGCCTTTGAGGCATTCCACCATTTTTGCAAAAAGATTCAAAATGAAAAAGGTTCAAAAATTGTCTCGGTGAGAAGTGACCATGGAGGTGAATTTGAAAATGAATCTTTTAAAAATCTTTGTGAAGAAAATGGTATTTCTCACAACTTTTCTTGTCCAAGAACTCCCCAACAAAATGGGGTTGTTGAAAGGAAAAATAGAACTTTACAAGAAATGGCTAGAACTATTTTAAATGAAGCCAACATTGAAAAATATTTTTGGGCCGAAGCCATTAATACCGCTTGTTATATTTCAAATCGTACATCCATTAGAAAAATTTTGAACAAAACTCCATATGAATTATGGAAAGGGAGAAAACCAAATATTTCCTATTTTCACATATTTGGGTGTTATTGCTACATTCTAAATAATAAAGAAAATTTGGGAAAGTTTGATCCAAAATCCGATAAAGGAATTTTTCTAGGATACTCCACAACGTCAAAAGGTTATAGAATATATAATCTTAGGACTCAAACTGTGGAGGAATCCATGCATGTTATTTTTGATGAGTTTGATGACTTGTGTTTAGAGAAAAAGGATAAGGATGAAGAAGATGAAAATACATCCTCACAAGTACCCGGTCCTCACGCAGAGGATGAGTCTGATCCAACCTCTCAACAACTTCCAAGAGGATGGAAAACAGTCACGCATCATCCTCTAGATCTAGTCATTGGAAATACTGAAGATGGTGTGAGAACCAGAAACTCTATAAGGGAAAATACTTCCAACATGGCCATGATATCACAAGCTGAACCCAAGACAATTGATCAAGCTATTGGTGACAAATCATGGGTTGAAGCTATGATGGAAGAACTCTCACAATTTGAAAGGAACAAGGTATGGAATCTTGTACCCCATCCTCTGGACAAATCTATTATTCGAACTAAATGGATATTCAGAAACAAACTAAATGAGGATGGAACAGTCATTAGAAATAAAGCAAGACTAGTGTCACAAGGGTACAATCAACAAGAAGGAATATATTATGATGAAACGTTTGCACCATTAGCAAGACTTGAAGCAATAAGAATCCTCTTAGCTTATGCTACTCATAAAGGTATAAAACTATTTCAAATGGATGTGAAAAGTTCCTTTTTGAATGGGTTCTTAAATGAAGAAGTGTATGTTCATCAACCTCCTGGGTTTGAGGATGAGAAGCGGCCAAACCATGTGTTCAAACTCTCTAAAGCTCTTTATGGTTTAAAGCAAGCTCCTAGAGCTTGGTATGAGAGGTTAAGTTCTTTTCTAAAAGAAAATGGATTCATTAGAGGACAGATTGATACTACTCTTTTCAAGAAAACACTTGAAAAAGATTTATTGATTGTTCAAATATATGTCGATGACATTATATTTGGATCCACAAATGAAAAAATGTGTAAAGAATTCTCAAATCTCATGCAAAGTGAGTTTGAGATGAGTATGATGGGGGAATTGAAATTCTTCCTTGGTTTACAAATCAAACAACGAGAGGATGATATTTTTATATCACAAGAAAAATACACCAAGGATTTGTTCAAAAAATACAACATTAGTTCAGCCAAGAGTATGAGAACTCCTATGCACCCATCCTCCACACTCCACAAAGATGATGAAGGAACTCCAATTTCTGAAAAAGAATACAGAGGGGTGATAGGATCCTTGTTGTATTTAACAGCAAGCAGACCAGACATAGTCTTTGCAGTCGGTCTTTGTGCAAGATTCCAATCCTCTCCTAAAGAATCTCATCTCACAGCTGTAAAAAGGATTTTTAGATACCTTGTTGGCACTATAAATCTGGGAATTTGGTACAAGAAATGTTTCAATCTTGACCTCATAGCTTATTGTGATGCCGACTACGCGGGAGACAAAGTTGAAAGAAAAAGCACAAGTGGTGCTTGCCAATTTCTTGGTAAATCTCTAATAAGTTGGTCATGCAAAAAACAAAGTACCATTGCTCTTTCAACTACTGAAGCAGAGTATGTATCAGCCGCTCAATGTTGCTCACAACTGCTCTGGATAAAAAATCAGCTTGAGGATTACTCGCTAAGGTACGCAAAAATTCCCCTCCTCTATGATAATACAAGTGCAATAAATCTTTCTAAAAATCCCATTCAACATTCTAGATCTAAGCACATTGAAATTAAACATCATTTTATAAGAGATCATGTGCAAAAAGGGGATTTAGAACTGATTTTTATTGACACTGAAAATCAATTAGCAGATATTTTTACCAAACCTCTCCAAGAGGATAGGTTCAAAAAGATCTTGGATGATCTTTCAATTCTTAATTTGTCTAAAATTAATTGATTTATCTTGGTCATATCCCTTTATTATATTTTTTTTTGTATTTTTATATTTTTTATTATTAATAAATATCTGTTGCTATTTTAAATAAGTAGTTACAATTTTAGTTAGGCATGTGAGGATAGAAAAACCATCAGAGGACGGAATGTCCTGTTTAGTGAAACGTTCCCTAACGTGGCAGCCTAGAGAAAAGTGGCACACCTTCTCTGTCATTGGGCAGCAAGCGTGGCGCATGCCTCCGTGTTCCACGCCATGCATTGAATGCATTTACGGCCACGTGACTCAGCCATCAAATCCATCATCTCACTAGCTTCCTAGGCAAACGACGCATTAAATTTTTCTGTCTCCTAACGTCTTTTCACGATTCCTCACGTTTCCTCACGGTCCCTCACATGTTTCCTCACACGTTCTCCCTGATCATCTCCCATCCTCATCTATATGTTTCCCATCCTCTATCATTCTCAGTCATCAACCATCTGCTCAGAAAACCTTTCTTCACCCATCAGTTTCTTCCCACACCTTTTCTTATCAATGGCTCGAATCAAAATGACTGCAAAACGCAAAAAATCATACCAAGAACCAGAGGAAAACCAAGACGTCTACTCAAGCACTGAGTCAGATTATAATGAAGAAAAATCTAAAGAAACTTCCATGAACACCATTTCTTCATCTCAACCATCCAAAAGCTCCTCTCCTTCTATTACTCCAAAAATCGTCAAAAAATCCTCCTCCTCAACTTCTTCCAGACGCTCCTCCAGAATTATGTCTGGAGCCATTTCGTCCAACAAGGCACCTCCTCAGGACAATACGATCCATGTCATCAACTCTGATGATTCAGAGACCACTCCTCCTGTTGAACCAGCACAACAGCCTCCTCATGCAAAATCAAATTCCAAAACTTCAACTCCAAAAAGGGCCAAACCTTCCTCACCAAAACCCCCTTCATCATCCACAAAAATTTCTGACAACACTTCATTGTTTGATTCGGCCGAATTAGAAACGGTCTACTCTTCAAAATGGCAAACCAAGTCAGTGGTAAGTGAAAAAATCATTGACCTTGCTGATATCAAACAAGGAGGGTTCAATGTTGAAGAAATGTTTGAACAACTCGGCTGGACCTCATTCTTCAAAATCAATGAACCACAGTACCCGCGTCTAGTAAGGGCTTTCTATGCCGCTTCAAAAGGATCAAAAGGCATGACTAATTTCAGTATGGTACTAAAAGGGGTTCATATGGAAATTAATCCCACCACACTATGTCAAATACTTGATATACGTGATGAAGGAGCTCACTGCTTATCTGAGACATGGTATTCACAATGTGTCATCACTAGAACCTCTGTGCTCCAAAACACCCTCATCAAACCTCCAAAACCGTTGTGGCCTCCAACGTCGTCCCCTTGTGTCGCATCCTTCACAATATCTGTGTCCACTCCATCACACCTCGGGCTGGCAGTTTTGAGAAAGCCACATAACTTGATCTCATGATTATTCATCACGTGATTATTGGTACTCCTCTTCATTTGGGTCATGTTATTTTTACCTTCATGCTGAATGCTGTTGTATTGGGACGATCTGCTCCATATGGGATGGTCTCATTCTTCAAAATCAATGAACCACAGTACCCACGTCTAGTAAGGGCTTTCTATGCCGCTTCAAAAGGATCAAAAGGCATGACTAATTTCAGTATGGTACTGAAAGGGGTTCATATGGAAATTAATCCCACCACACTATGTCAAATACTTGATATACGTGATGAAGGAGCTCACTGCTTATCTGAGACATGGTATTCACAGTGTGTCATCACTAGGACCTCTGTGCTCCAAAACACCCTCATCAAACCTCCTAAACCGTTGGTGGCCTCCAACCTCGTCCCTTTGTGTCGCATTCTTCACAATATATGTGTCCACTCCATCACTCCCCGGGTTTTGAGAAAGTCATAGAACTGGATCTGATGATTATTCATCACGTGATTATTGGTACTCCTCTTCATTTGGGTCATGTTATTTTTACCTTCATGCTGAATGCTGTTGTATTGGGACGATCTGCTCCATATGGGATGGTTTTGACAAAAATCTTCAAATTTTTCAAAATCCCACTTGAGGATGAACATTCCATCCACTTCAATAACACTTTTTCTATGAAGAACATTAAACAGATGAAGATTCAAAATGATGATCGTCCTGCCTCAAAGAAAAGATAAACTCGTCCTTCCTCCTCTGTTTCTCAAAACTCTGAAGATGAAACACCTCATCCTCCACCTGAGGATACACCACCACTACTTACTCCAGAACCAACCTCTCCACTGCGTAACTCTCTTGATACTACTCCTTCTCCTGCCTCTCTTGTTCCTACAACAACTCAGTTTTCACCAATCCACAAACTGACTCCCCTTCGTGAAGCCGATCCTATCCCTGAGGATGCCTCAAAATCAACTTCTCCTCAACATATGGAAGATGGTGAGGAGTTATACTTTGATATGAATTTATCTTATCCTCCATCTCCTACGGATGTGTCTATGGCTTCTCCTCCCACTGTGCCAGTGGATGAAGATGTGCTCCCACCACCAGATTTTTCGCAACAAATT
>NC_021162.2:34750252-34751783 GCF_000331145.2 Cicer arietinum | reverse complement strand
AACTCCTCAAATTAATTAGGAAAGACCAGAAGAAAATTCTTCAACGCTTCACTCACTTTCAGAACTCTTTGGTTCAATTTGGTCTCATTCTTGAATGGGTTACCAAACACTTGGCTCCTACTATTGCTCCTGGAGATTATCCTCCTGAGCTACCAGCCCAACCAACCTCTGATGTTCCATCTCCTTCATCCTCATCAGATGAACCAGCCTCCTCAGATTAAATCTGTTGTTATTTCTTTTTGCTGCTGCCAAATTCAGGGGGAGAATGATTATGTTTTTTGTTTAGTGATTATGTTTTTTTATTATCCAGTTGCTTTGGGTTCATGCTGTTAAAACTGTTTTGTGTTGTTAAGTTGAGTTGTTGTGTTGCTTATGAACCCATGTTTATGCTTTGTTGAACAAATCTTTAAATTATTATCTAATTATCATGATGTCATGTTTGGTTAAAATCATGTTATTTCAACACTTTGGCATACATTTAGGGGGAGTAATGATTTTTTTTAAAATTATTACACATATAATTAAGGGGGAGCATAAACACTTTATCTTTTTCTTATTTAAAATCATAATCTAAAGAATTTTGTCATCATCAAAAAGGGGGAGATTGTTGAGACAAAATCTCTCAAATGATTTTAATGATAACAAAATTACTTAAGAGATTATGATTGTGGTTAATGACTAACATGTGCTCTTGAGTGTATTCATATAAGAAAATAGGTTATTAATCATTAAGGAAAAAAGAAGGAAAATATGATTATGGCCTGAGGATGGAAAAGCACGTGAGGATGGGATATGATCAAGAACACCTCGTGAGGATGGGCTGCAAAGTGGAAAATCTCCAGATCTGCCCAAGTTATGTCCTCACCAGTACAAATGCTTTTATTCATTAAAGAAATATATAACTAAGTCAAAGAAATAGTATTTGAAATAAAAGTTAGAAGGCCAAAAGGAAAAGGACAAGAATAGCTAGATCTAAATCTGTGAGGATGGCAGAATAGGCTGAGGATGGACCAGCTATGTTGAAAGCAACCCATCAAGCATGTGCAAAGGCTAAAATCAGATCATTTATTGGGGTTGCACGTTTTAATACGTGAAGAAGTCAAGTTAACAAAAGGCAACTTGAAACAAGCCAAAAATGGAGGATCACATGTTGCTGCCAGATCTGATCCTCGGACTGAGTATGACAGTCCTATGTCATAGGGTGGCTTTTTCTCTCTTGTCAACATCACCTCAAAAGGTGAAACCAACCTAGACCTTAAAGTCTTTGAAAAATGCAGCTCACATGGTCAAATAACTATTGTGCATTGCTGATAAAAGAGAATTGACAAGGACTTGTCAAGATCAAAGCTGTGCTGCGTGAGGATGGGTTCTGCCTGGCCTAACAAGCTGAATGGCAGTTCTGTAATTATGATGAAAGACCTTGGATCCTTTGAAAAATGATTTCCAATGGTCATCAAGGGCTTGGATCTCTATAAAATGCTAACAAGCTCTCCATTGGATGACATACAACACAATTGCATAAAAAGATCAA
>NC_021162.2:34734305-34749837 GCF_000331145.2 Cicer arietinum | reverse complement strand
AGAATACACAGTTTGTAATCATCCTCAGCGTGAGGTTGATCTGTTTGAAAGTTAGTGAAATCTCACAAGGGTGTGAGGACTGGACGTAGCCATCTTTGGGTGAACCAGTATAAAATTGTGTGTGTCTCTCTCATATTCCTCTTTTACTCTTTTGCTTAAGTTAAAACTAAAGGGTTGAAAAAATCCATCCTCAGTGAGAGGATAGTTTTACAATCTCTTGAAAATTATTTTTAAACAGCAAAATCCCTATTCAACCCCCCCTTCTAGTGATATTTAGCTACATCAAAAACCCTCACAAATTAGTGATCGAAAAGGTCGTCATAAATACAAAATTTGAAATTGGTCTGTATTTGTTGCTGAAAAAGCCCTCACAAAAGCTTAAAAATGTAGGTGGATTTTGTTGCTGCCTAAGCCTTCACAAAATCACAACTTTGTATTTTGTGAGGACTTAGGCAGCCACAAAATCCACCTAAATTTTTAAGATTTTGTGAGGCCTTTTTCAGCTAAAAAATCATCCCTTTGTGAGGGTAAAGGCCGCCACAAAATCCCAAAGTGACGTTACCTTTTGTGCCTGCAAAGGCCGCCACAAAAGCCTGAGCCGTTACCTTTTGAGGGTGCAAAGGTCGCCACCAAATCCCAAAGTGACGTTGCCATTTGTGGCCGTCCAGACCACCACAAACGCTTATAGCCGTTACCTTTTGTGACTGCAAAGGCCGTCACAAACTCCAAAAGGACCGTTGCCATTTGTGGCCGCCCAGGCTGCCACAAACGCATGCCTTTCTGGCCGTTTTGGCCGCCACAAAAGCCATATATACGTTGCTCATTGTGGCTGCTTTGGCCACCACAAAGGATCAACCAAATTCTATAAATATCACTCCACTCCTCTTATCATTTTTCACTTCTATCTTCTCTCTAAACCTTCTTTCTAAATTTTCTCTCCACCTTCTCTCTATAAAAAAATTATTCCTCCAAGCTTGCTTGAATTTTGGTAAGTTTATATTATATTATATATTTAGTTTTTTATTTTTATTTTTGATTTGAAGTTATTTATGTAATTAATATTATTGAATTTTTATTTTGACAGTGGTGATATTGTGTTAATTACTTCGAAGAGTTCTAAGCTCTGTGAAATCTTCAAGTCAGACACTACCTGACATCAAGTTAGTATTTTATACATTTTAAATTTAGATTAGTAAATATATATGTGATATTATAAATATATTAATATTATTTTTAAAATATAGATTAGTAAAATATGTGTTATTATAGATTTATTTATAAAAAAATAGAAATTATGTTGTTTACATAATATATGATAAATAAAAGTTTGAAACACATGTAAAACTTATTGCTTTTAATATAACTATTTTTTTAAAAAAACATTATTAAAATTGATGATATTATAATTCTTTGTTAGTTATTAAAAAGAGTTGTAGTTGAGTTAGTACAAAAAATTTATATACTTTAACAGTCTCTATTTTTGTTAATATATTAGGAGTTAATTATTTTATGAAAAATTTCATTAAACATTATTTATATTTCGGTTTATATAATTATAATCTTGATAATAATTTATTATATTGTTTGCAAATGCTCCCCTAATTGACATATAAAGTATGTCAAAATTTATATATAATGCTTTTGAAAAATAAAACAATTAATATATAAAACATCGATATCTATATATATATATACATAATTTATATATTTATTTAATTTTCAGAATAAACATATATATATATATATCTATATATATATATATATATATAGACTGTATTGGATGTACGATAGGAATTTTCCTGGAAGGAAGGGTCTTAAACAACATTTTGCTAACAAGGTTGAAGACTTTCTCAATTTTGTGAGAGTGCAAAAAATTGTAGAAGATGAAAGGGGAATGAGATGTCCATGTTGTAAGACATTATTTATTAATTTTGGAATGTTTTATTTGGTTTGGTAGTAATTACTTTAATTATTATTAATATTATATTTTTATATATAATAGCTATTTTAATTTTTAAAAATAATTTTTATTTAAATTTAATTTTAATTTTAATTTTAATTAATCTTTAAATATAATTATAATTTAAATATTATATTTTAAATTTAATTTAAATGATAGTTAAATTGTAATTATATATTTTTAATTTAAAATTTTCATTTATATTGACATTAGTTTATTATATATAACATATTAAATTTAAATTTAAATATTATATTTTAAATTTAATTTAAATTTAATTATAATATTGTAATTTAAATTTAAATTTTAAATTTATATTCATATTAATTTATTATATATAATATTATTTATTATATATTATTTATGGCGGCCTAAACCCTCACAAGGGGAAGCATTTGTAGGGGTCTGGGCCCCCACAAAAGCTTAACTTTTTAAAATCAGCTTATCCTTTGTGGCGGCCTAAGCCCTCACAAAGTGAGACTTTTGTGGCGGCCTATGCCCTCACAAAAGCAGGCGTTTGTGACGGCATTTGCCCTCACAAAAGACAACGAAATTTTCACACTTTGTGGCCGTTTTGGCCACCACAAAGGTTTGTGACCACCTTATTTGTGGCTGCCTAAGGCCGCCACAAATGCCTACTTTGTGACTGTTTTTTCTCCTTTGTGAGGGCTTTTGGCCTTCACAAAATCCATGTTTTCTTGTTGTGGTTTTCTTCTCATTATTATCAATTTCAAAGTTTACAAAACATTTTCTACTATTCATTTAATGTATTTTTAATTATTCTTTTTATGTCTAGTTTAATGTATTTTTCTTTATTGGTTATCAAAACTATTCAATATTTAGTTATTATTATTATTATTATTATTATTATTATTATTATTATTATTATTATTATTATTATAAACTATCTATGCGATTTCAACTTAAAAATTCTAACTTGTGTGAAAGTATTACTTTTTTTTTTTTATCAATATAGAACAAGTTATGCTTCCTTCAAAATTTATTTCCTAAAACTTATAATCATTATTTGAGTGAAATGCAGTGTCAGAAACCATCTAACAAGTTTGGATCCTTAATATTTTAACTATTAAATCAAGTTTAAATCTCCTCAAATGCTTGAAAATCCATTTATGTGCACATTTTTACGAATTAAAATATTAAATGCAATTTTTTTTTCCTGTTCCACTCTAAAAAATATATCATCAAATAAAAAAAATTCCAAATCAATATTAAAGTAGTACATAAAGTTTAGTCGCACATAAAAGATTAAAGACAGTTAGATCTTGTAACAATGTGTTGTACGTAAAACATATATATTTTAAAAGTAACAATTAAAAAGTTTTTGAACAAAATTATATTTAAAATTTTATAAAAATTAAATAATTTAAAATACAATAATTAATAAATATAAAATTGATATTTAAGATGTTGTACAATAAAATTTTTAATGCAAATAATAATATTTTAAGATATTTTTTTTTGTTATTCAAATTTTAACTTCTTTTTTTTGATGTAGAGTTTTTTAATTAAGTAAATAGTTGTATATATTTTATACTTGCCATGCTTTTTAATTGTTATACTTCAAACTTTTTGGCCTAAATATACTTAAAAATTATTGTTTTTTTGAGAGACCTCAATCTCTTACTTTATCAGATTCAATCGGAGAATAACCCTCTAACCCAACGTAAAATATGTATGTAATAACATAAAAATCAACATATACAAAAATCGATGTTCCATTTATAAGTTTTTTCATTTTTGGGTATACTTTGATGTAATTTTTTTTAATTATATATCAATTGTTGTATGTTTTTATATTTGTGATACTTTTTAGTTGTTATACTTAAACATTTTTTTTAGGGCTAAATTATATTTAAAAGTTCTAAATTCTTTTGAGAGGCTTGATGCCCTTTCTATATTAGGTTGGGTCTTAGTCTGACTCTAATACAACATAAAATGTGTGTGTAACAACAACGTAATAACCAACATATCAATATGCCATTTATAAAATTCTATTTTTTGAGTATATTTTGTGATAAATTTATACTTCATCCATAAACTATTATATAAACTAATGTAAGTTAATAATCATCAGCCTAGTGAATATTTCTTTAAACATTTTAAATAATAAAAATTACAATCATATATAAGTTTGTGTCTAGGTGTGTATTGTAATGTAAACATCAAAAAGATAAAAAAGACAAATAAAAATGAATATTTCAATATCTGTTGAGGTGATAGATATATAGAATGTGAAAATGAAGTCAATGTGAATGAATATTTAAACGACAAAAGGTAAAGAGGTAAATAAAAAAGTACATTGCCAAAAGAAAAAAACAAAATAAAAAGACTAAAAAAAATGTATTAGTAACTTTGTATTACTCAAGTAAAAAAAAAAGTATTTTGTAAGTATGAAGTAAAGAAAAGGAGAAATTAATAAGAATACTTAATTCTTTCTTAAAATGATGAAGTGTGATAAATTACAAAATTACCATCATTGTAGGAAGAAAAAATTCTATATACAAACTGAACAACTTTTATTATATATATATATATATATATATATCACTAAAAGAAGACATATGTAGATGGATCTCAGTTCGTGAGTAAATTATTTAGTATTTATAAAAAAAATTGTCTATATATTTTTTATAAAATAAATTAATTTTTTTTAATTAAATTCCACAGTTATTCCGTAGATAAAATAATTAAACTAAAAAAAACATGTGTTAAGTTAAAAAATGCATTTCACGCTAAAGTTGTGCAAAATTTGTTGGTGTTGTGTTTACCACAACTTCTCCGTAGGTAAATGAAGATAATAATTTTAATTGATCCAAGGATTGTCCTTGGATAATGTACAAGTTTTGTTTATTACTTTCTTTTTTGGTTAGAAGGTTTTTGTGTTGAGTTAAAATAAAAGGTTTATGTGAAACAACTTTTCGGTCTCAATTGACTAAAAACACTCATTACAACCCTAAACAACAAACCTTTCTTCTCCTTCCAATTCAAATTTCTCCAACCAAGATTGCAACCTTGCTCCAACCTAGATGGTAGCCATTTCGACACTTCGACATTCGCTCTCTCTCATTCACATGTTCTCTTTCGCTCTCTCTTTCTGTCTCATTCTCTATCTCTCTCTCATTTGCTCTCTCTAATTTGTTCTATTTTGATGATTATCTGTTGAGTAAAGAAAGGGAGAAATTGTTTATTAATTGACTAGCAAATCCTAACTCGTTCTCTCGTTTTGTTTTTTCACAACTCATTGAAATCCTTAATATCTCAAATCCATTATTTCACAAGTAAGAACTTGAAAGCCCCTAACTCTTGTTGTTGATTTGTGTTGTAGTAATGTACATTGGTTATGCTATTTACATGTGATTTTACTTTTGAAAACTTGGTGCAGTTTGTATATGAAGTAAAATTTGATTTTGCTACCCTGCCTTTTATAGCAGAGACTTTAGTTTTCCTTCGAGAGCTTCTTATTTTTCGTTTCGGTGTCTAGTTGCTGGAAGACAAATCAGATTCTCGGTGTTGGGCCCGTTATAGCTAGATGAGTTGCTCTTGATCAAAATAATGCAATATGTGTTTTTTTCTTTCAAATTTGTTCCTAGAATGTGTCATCATCTATATGTTTTTTCACTATCAATTCCCTGTGCACATATTTTTTTCACAGGTTTGCTTTCGTTCTCTCTTTTTTTTTTCTCTCTCTCTCTCTAATTTGTTCTATTTTCATGATTATTTTTGAGTAAAAGAAGGGAGAAATGGTTTATTAATTGACTTGCAAATCCTAACTCGTTCTCTCGTATTGTTTTTGCACAACTCACTAAAATCCCTAATATCTCAAATCCATTATTTCACAGGTAAGAACTTGAAAATTCCTAACTCTTGTAGATGATTTATGTTGTAGTAATGTACATTGGTTATGCTATTTACATGTGATTTTTTGTTTTGTTTGAAAACTTAGTGTAGTTTGTATATGAAGTGAAATTTGATTTTGCTACCATGCCTTTTTTAGCGACGAGTCATTAATTTTCCTTCGAGAGCTTCATGTTTTTCGTTTCAGTGTCTGATTGCTGGAAGAAAAATCTGATTCACGGTGTTGGGTCCGTTATAGTTAGATGGGTTGCTCTTGATCAAAATAATGCAATATGTGTTTTTTTTCTTTCAATTTTGTTTCTAAAATGTGTCATCATCTATATGTTTTTTCACTGCCAATTCCCTTTCATTATTTGGAAATTAAGTCATTCTTAACAAGTTGAGAGTTTCAATTTTTGTCCTTTTGTGATGTTTTGAATGGAAAAAAATGTAGCAAGGCCAAATGGTTCATTTGACTTGCTGCAAGTTGCAATATATGTGTTGTGGGGAATTCTATCATCTTTGATAAGGGCTCCAAAAATATTCATAGTGTGTGAAAGATATCAAAATAATTTCATGGTTTTGTTACATTTGTAAGGTGAATAATAATAAATTTTGACATGAGTTAATTGACTTACTAATCCTATATTGTGTCAATTAAATATAAATTAGTAACCGGTTCTGCTTGGCGTAGCATTGCTAATTTGCGAAGAAACAACTGATTTGGCTTTTTATGTTTGAAGCACTAGGTTTGTGTGGGTTTTTTTTAAAAGGCAAAGAACGATTTATATTTATTGAATGTGAGTACAATAGGTACTCAGACTCAATACAACAAAACACATAGAACAATAGTTAATAAAAAGACTATGTAATTCTTGTAGTTTGGTCTGATCTGCAAAGGATATCAGTCATTGCTTAGCCATGGGCAGGTTTTAGTATGTGAGAGTAATAACTTATGTAGGCTGGAAGAACATTTATGTTTTCTTGATTTGCATATTTGCATTATATCCCTTTAATAGTACACGATTTCCCTGTTTACTTTTCTTATTAGTTTATTCATATAAAATTCAAAATGGAGCCATATATGTGTATTTGAGATGGGCAAATAGTTACTAAACTGAGTAATCTCAACACAATTAATTATATGTATACAAGATTAATATTTTTATATTGGAAACTACATAAATTAGGAAACTAAGAAAATTGGTAAAAAAAAAAAAGAAATCTAGCGAAAAGACTTCCGAATTGAAATTAGTGATGAATTGAAATGAATGACTATCGATCCTTTTGTTTTTAATACCAAAACTGATTAGTCTTTGACAAATTACTGTTGAATTGAAGTGAATTAGTGGTTGGTGTGTTGGAGTTATTGCTTTGCTTTCAGCTTATTTGTTAGCCAAAGATGGTGTGAATATGAGTTTGTATGAAAAGATGTATGATGACTTATGTTTACTCTTGCTTTTTGTTCATATTAAAATCATAATTTGACTTATGTGTTTTTTGTCTGTAAATTTTCTATTTACAATGTAATACACTCTCTTATCCTCTTTATATAAAACAAGATTGAATTACAAACACTATCCATTAAATGTCAAAATATTTATCCACATCATTTCACTTTTATAATTGTATATTTAAAATAATATTATGACTTGATAAAATAAAGAGACCTCATCGAATGTCAATGTAAAATAGATGAAAGTGTAAAATAGATTTACATTGACAATCTATGTAACAGTCTGATTTTTGGAGGTCATTGGTGAAACCTTATAAGGCAACTATCACAAAATCTTTGTAAAAGTTACAACTTTTAAATATACATACCAAGTATCGGAAGAAATAGATAATCATGTGAAAATTATGTATATTCATAATCAAGTGACATAAGTATTGATTTACAATAATAGATTGGCTCTACTAGCCGCACAATCTATCAAAAGACCTAAGATACAAACTAGAGATGTATCTCAAGATTACTCAAATGGATTATCTCGCTGCCCAAGAATGCACCTTGAGACCACGTTCCTGTCTACTGGTACAATGTCCTCAACTACGTCTCCTAAGTTCAAAATCTATGATAAAAAAGAATTACAAAAAAATAGTGAAATATGGGCTAAGATTTACGTACAAGTTAAGAAGTTCTCATATAGAAAAATATACCATCACGTTTATCTCTCAAAGTCATATCTTTTACTAGTCACCTAAGTTAAGTGTTGTATTTCATTATTTTCAATTAACAGTTCTCTTGTTTATTCTCACCATTTCTTATCTAATACAGTCATCCATCATTGATCCGATGTTGCACACAGGTCAAATACAATTGATAAAATGTAAATAGAGGTAATAACTCGATTCGTTTCACAAGGACTTCTAATATAATAATATTAACCAAATTGAAAGTTGAAATTTGAAAGTTTTTTTTTTTTTTTTTATATTTTTGTTTAACAGATGAGGAAAACGATTAATCCACCTATTCGAGTTTCAAACCTATCACAGATTCTATCAACGACTTTAATTCTAATTTGTGATTCTTTTCTTATTTGACTATAGAATTGATCAAACAATCGTAATCAATCCTATGTGAATTCGGTTTCTTTGACTGGATTAAACATCTCCACAATGATTTAGTGGATGTGGCACAACAAGAAGAATTATTTCCCTAAAAGAGATTCCAAGCAGCCCAACAAAGGAAGATATGATAAATCTGACAAGAAAAGTATCATATGATATGGGTGCAATGAACCTGGTCATCTCAAATCAAAATGTCCGAATTTGGAGAAATAAAATTTCCAGAGGAAAGATTCCAAGTTCAATAAGAAAGTTATAATGGCTACATGAGATGACTCTAATGGTGAATAACAAGTTGATATAGCTCTAACGACACATGTTGACTCTTACTTCCAAAATGAATATGTGGATAAGGAAATTAAGGTACTCTCTGATTTATCTCGTACTGATCTGATTACTGTTATAAATGATTTTTTTATATAAAAACCACACTATGTTTTTAAAAAGAAAGATTTGAGAAAAGTGAATTTAAATTTGATTGAAAAATTATAATTCTTTAAAAAATGAGTTTTAAGAACCTAAGGGAGAAAATCTAACTCTAAAAAATAAAATTATTTCAAAATCTTCATAGGAAACCGTTTATAACTCAGTCAAATATGAAGTAGCTTTTCAAGATTTCCTTGCAAACAACATAGATAGAAGCAAACTTGTATATATAATCTATGGTGTTAGCAGAAAAAGTAATAGAGGAATTGGTTTTAAAGCAACAGTTGTTTAACCAAAGTTTATTCCCTCTAATGATATGTGTATTGTATGCTCCAAGAAAGGTCACAACAATGCTTGACAACTTTTGAACACTTGTTTATTTATCTTTAAATTTTTTTTCAAATATGTTTTGAACACTTAACTTATTTATTTATCTTTAAATGTGTTTTGAACACTTGTTGCTTGACAACTTTTGACTCGTGTGATTTTCATTGGTTCATAAGCAAGTTTAGAACAATGCAGAAATAATGTAAAGGCATCAACCTTGTATGTACTTTTGGACTTTCACACATCTTTGGATAAGGAGAATGTTATTTTGTCATGTAACAAACCTTCTTATCAATGAATGATATGGGGGTTGAATTATTTCTTCAAATACTCATTCATAAAAGTTGTTCCTTGTCGTTTGATCATTCTTTGTGTATTGTTGTAGTAGATCCTTAAAGCTTTCAACACAAAAATTAATGGGAGGTTTGTTACATTACTTCAAGGATAATATTATATAGCTTGTGATACAAGTTCTTCTACAATGATCCTTCAAGTATGAACCTTCATGGGGTTTGAACAATAGCCTTCAAACATCTTAATGAAACTTATGAAACTATTTTTGCAACCTTTTGATTCTACTTCGATTCTTTCATTATTGAGTTGATAAAATGCGCATGGTTGATATAAGTGGCTTCTAGCTTGTTAACTTATGTGATTATCATTTCATAAAACTTAACATTAACTTTACAAGGTTTGTTGTCATTAAAACATATATAAAAAAAGGTTTTGACTTCAACATAATCAAACTTACTTAATCTAACATGCACACACAAGTAAACAAGTATCGCATAACACATTTAGACAATTAGGGAAAACAATACAAAAACAAATATATCAAAACATCTCTAAATAATATTCAATAGATCAACTCTATCAATTTTTTTGAAATAACATATAATTGATATGATCCTAAAAAGGAACTTATATGAATTTAGGTTATATCCTTGGATGAACAACAAAATTCAAAGAGAAACACAAGAAATGAAAATTCAAATGGAAAGGGATGGAATAGATAGAAGATGAAAAAAGAAGGTGTCACACTCTCAATTCTAGAAAGAGAGAATAAGTGATAAACCAAGTGAAGGATTCCCACAAAGATATAGATACTTTTGATAAGATTCAAATATGTGATCTTTAACAAGATGATACAAGAGGCACAAAGCTCTCGCAAAATGCTAATGCATATAATTTTATTATTTTATTCCCTAAAATGAGATCTTACATGAAATTTATAAGCTTTAGAATAAAGATCTACATAATTCCTAGTAACCATTTTCATATTCATGATACTAAACACTGATTCTTAGATATCCCCCTTTACATTAAATGGAAAAAGAAACATATTAAATAGAAGTGGAATACAATTGAGAGTGCTTAATGAATTAAATTCCTTTGAAAAGTCGTCTTCAACTTCCAACACATTTATGATCAAAATAGAAGTGGAATATTAATTAATAGTGTAAAATTCGAGTTTTAGAGTATCATCTTAGCATTCCAATGCATTTAGAATCACACAAATATGAGTTTGGGAACTTAAGACATGGCCAAATGAAGACAAATATGTCGTTTTCATTAAAATCAAAATTTTAGCAAAGCGCAAATTGTGTTCTTCTTTTGCTAATGATTTTTTTTTTTTTTGTACAAAGTTATAACATTTTAAGTTTAGTTCTGAAAAATAATTTATTCACTTTTAGCCTCAATTTTGATTTTATAGGGACTTTTTTGAAAGCAGAAAAGTATTTTTTTATAGAAACTTTACAAAATAAAGACTCAAAGTGAATAAAATATTTTTTAGGGACTAAAAAGTTGAAAATATTTTTATAGGGACAAAACATAACATTTTGAAACTTTATAAGAACTCAACTAATTTTACCAAACAAAAAAAAAATCTCTCTTTTTTATATTTCCTATCTTTGTACAAGTTGAATTTTTTCCTTCTATCTTCTCAAAGTGATCATTTTAAGACCCATAGTTTTTAAATCCTAAATTATGCAATTTTAGGGTATTGAGTGAGTTAAATGCCAAAAATATATTTTTCGAAATTGGATTAAAATTATTTATCGGAAAATAATTTACTTCCGTTACGAAGGATTTAATACCGGACAATTTTGTTAAAAATATCTCGGGTTGCTGAAAATTGTACCGGACAATTGAGTTGCGACGAGAGTAGATATTTTTATTAAATTAGACTAAGAGGGGAATGAAATGATGGGGGTAAGAGTTGTTAGATAATTGTTGGTTTTGTTTTAATTATTATATATTAATATATAAATATATATGTATATATTGTAAGTAATATATATATATATATATATATGGTTGGAGGGAAATAGGAGAAAAGGAAATAGAAAAGAAAGGAAAGGAAATAGAAAGGAAAGAAAGAGAGAGGAGAGAAAACAATATTTTTCCATCTTCTTCCTCTGCCTCGCGCGAAGCTTCTTCCTCCTTCCTCCATTTTTATTCATTTTTGCTTTCTTTGTTTCCCTTTTTGTTCAAGAATAGAAACCCAAGGCTTAGTGGGTAAGAAAGCAAGAATTTCTCAACTTCATAATTCCTCGTTGTTTCGAAAACGAAGAAAACCGGTGTTAGGGATTTCAAAACGGTGTTTGGAAGCGGCGTTGCGAGCGGAGATTTTACCGGATTTACTCGCGGTACCGTAATCGAACGTTAAAGCTAACGAGAAGGTAAGGGCTCCTTCCAAACTTCTAGTTTGCATTGAGGGACTTATCTGTGATTGTGTGGAAAGGATTTTGTTAGGGTTGAAGTGTTGATTTAGGGGAAAATGAATCTAAGGCTTTATGGAAAAAATCTTAGAGTTAGGTTTTGGTTATATTGATGAATGTTTCGTGGGAAAATGAATTTAAACTCATTTATATATGATTTTGAGAAAATGAAACTTGTTGTGTTTGAGTGGTGGATTGTGTTGATTTGTGTTCATCGTATTTGACGTGTTCTTAATTAATACTGATGAAATTTGAAGTGTGTATGGTTGGATTCTGTGGAGGAATGAATTGATGAGTTTTGGTGTGGATCATGGATTGAATTTGATAATATGTTTGAGTTTGTTTTGTGTGGAATTTGAAAACCATTAGGGTTAAACGAGTATTAAG
Organism: Cicer arietinum; assembly: GCF_000331145.2. NCBI lineage: Eukaryota > Viridiplantae > Streptophyta > Magnoliopsida > Fabales > Fabaceae > Cicer > Cicer arietinum. The sequence continues at coordinate 34,737,591 of NC_021162.2, read as the reverse complement.
AATGGGGAATCTCTTAATGTCTTGTTTACTTAATGTTTGTTTTGAAAATCGTTTAAGTTAAATGAGTATTAAGAATGGGGAATCTCTTAATGTCTTGTTTACTTAATGTTTGTTTTGAAAATCGTTTAAGTTAAAAGAATATTAAGAATGGGGAATCTCTTAATATTTCTGTTTGCTTAATGTTTGTTGTGAAAATCGTTTAAGTTAAAAGAGTATTAAGAATGGGGAATCTCTTAATATTTCTGTTTGCTTAATGTTTGTTGTGAAAATCGTTTAAGTTAAATGAGTATTAAAAATGGGGAATCTTTTAATATCTGCATTTGCTTAACGGTTGTTTTGGATGGAGTCAGTATATGCTCATGCATTTTCATTCTTTTTGTTAATCGTGCAGACCCGTGCTAGGTGGCACCTTGATAAAAAGTATTTTGGCCTGTGATAGGCGGTACATTTATGGTTTACGTTTTTGTGATTGAATTAAGCCCAGAATTAAGTCCAGAATTCAAATTTCACTAAAAACCTTCAGGAAATCGATTTGGAAATTGATTGGCTTAGTAGAAATTCTTATTTTGAGTTAGATAACAGATTGCTCATTGATTTATCAATGTCTTGGTTAGTTATGTGTTACTTGATGGATTGAGAACTTTATTTTGATTTCATTTGTACTTGGCAAGTGTTATATGAACTTTTAGCATATGAAAAACCCTTTTAAGGCGCATGCTAGTTGAAAGGTTATTTTGTGCATTTAAAAACTTAAATGTTATGTGTTAATTGTTAATTTCGGTTGGTGACCCTTTACAACTATTGTGGAAATCTGGGCTTTGCCCTCAGATGAGAGCCAGGACGATCCTACCGGTTCGTACCCTACGGATGGGAATGTAGATGGGAATGCTTGACTGGAGCTATGTTAGGAGGATCTCACGGGGCGCGTGGAGATCACTCAGGGTGTATAGCTATAGTCTTTTGTAGAATGATCAGATTAGGATGACATAGAGGGAACATATGTCTTTCTTTTGGATTACGTTATTTTGAACTGGAAAACTGTACCTTTACTAATATTGTCAGTATGACATCTTATTTGAATGGGTTCCATGTATTATTTGTTTTTGTGTAAATACTTTGGATTCATATTTTGAGAAACTTTCCGCTGCTTGTAAATTATAATGACTCAATTATTTATCCAAAGGTATTTCCTTATTTATTTCTCTGTTTTATTTTAATTTCTTTTGAAAAAAAAGTACACACTCGCTTTGAAAATCGGGGTGTTACATTGTGGTATTAGAGTTTTGGTTTGGTTTTCTTTGGGGGTTGTGGAACCTTTGGTTATAGATCGTAGGTCAACCTGTAGGTTGGGAGTTGTTATTTGATCATGCGTCGGTTTAGGTGGTTTGGGTTGTCAAGTCCAAAATAGTTATTATGTGCTGATATATTCGAAACTTAGTTTTGGAATTATTCGAAGTGGTGTTAACACTTCTTCTTGATGTTGGTTTTTCGGAAACACTACCTCCAAGAGAGAACGACGTTCAAGGATGAAGTGCTCTTAAGATTAAGATGGTTAGAATATTTTCGTCGTTACCATCCTCCAAAGTTCAAGGGTGATGAGTACTCAGGAAAAGAGTTGACTAGTGGGTTCAAGAAGTGGAAAAGATCTTCGAGATGACGGATTTTCAGGCAGAGTTGAAGCAAATCATGACGACATGGAATTTATGAAATGGTTCCAAGGACACAGAAGCTATGTGTTGGTGTAAACTCGAAGATGATGAGTATGGATGGATTAACATTAGACTAATAAGGGATTTCAAGTAAAGATCTAAGTTGAGGACTTTTGTTAAGAAAAGTATTAGATGTTTTCCTGGTAGATTTCAGGATGAAACTGGATGAAGTTTGACAACTGTCAAAGAGATGTGAACATCATGGTATTGTTGAGAAGATGAGGCTTCCATTTGGGATAACATTTGGTGCTTAGGTGTCAATGAAAGAGACTGGTATTGAAGTTAAGGGAGCGTTGCACATTAGGAGTGAATACTCCTTTGGATAGATAAAATACGCTTTGAGGAATTGTCAATACCATGAGGGGAAAAGTCGAGCATTCGAGTTAGACTAGATTCGCAACTTGGATTATTAAGTATGAACCTCATAATGAGTGTAGGAGTGAGACCATGTATTTAGTTGATAAGTGACAAATCTCCTGGTGGTTTAGGAGATAGTAAGTATGGATAGTGATATTGGATGAAACTATAGACACGTAAATGTGAATTTTGAGCGATGTTCGGCAAAACATAATGTGTTAGGCCTTGATGTATTGAACTCTATGTTACCATTAAGTGGAATTTGAAGTATCGAGTACGAGAATACTTCGAGATCGCGGTAATATAAGTTTTGAGAGTCTATTAAAGGATGGAAAATACTAAAGGATGTTAATATTTTGATAGGTCAGAAGGATTATTCAAGATTTGATTTGGGACCCTAAGATGGTTGATTTTTTTTAGTTGATGATTTAAAATCCGCAAGGTTGGATGAAGGACCAATTGATGCTTAAGACTTTCATAATCGAAGGAGTTGAGGCGGGCAAGTGATAAATAATTCATGTTAAGAATGGAAGTGTTTGGAGATTTTGAGGATCAAATTTTAGAATCTTATTCAATGATAGAAAGTTAAAAAGAAGAAATGTAACAACTGATTTATGGTTTAGTTGTTGGTCTTGGGAAGCCAAGCGTGAAGATTTGAAATGATCATTTCAGTAACTGGATGGACGAAGAAAGGTATGTGGGTTTTTGAGATATTGTACTGAAAAATTTATGAGGATGAAGATATAGATAATTAGTTCTTAGGAAATGCTTATGGGGAACGTTTGAGAAATAATTCTTTAGGACGTTCGATTGTTAGGATTCTTTCAGTTCGTATCTCGGTGAAGGTTGAGAGGGAATAAGAATCCAGCGAGTGAACCAAATATTGGAAAAGGTACCAAGAAATTTGTGGAGCAGCACATAGAGATGTAGCTTATGACAATTAAAGATTGATGAAAGGAATTATCTCACCTATAACACAGACATTATTATTATAAAGGTATGCCAACGATATAAAGACATTACTTGAGTGCATGTCATGGGGATTGTTATTGTGTTCGTCAATCAAAGGAAGTTTGTGTGTCCCAAGTGGTATAGTCTTTGGCTTGTTTTCGAAAATATTTGAGGTAGTTTTGATCACCAAGCATATGCGGGGATGGAATTATTAAATTTATAACTGGAATAACATACCGATAAGAACACTACAGTTTGACGTAGTTGTA
>NC_021162.2:34733775-34734172 GCF_000331145.2 Cicer arietinum | reverse complement strand
ATCTTAATGTTGAAGTAGACAAAATCATGTTGAATGGAACGGACGAGCCTTACTGAATATGGATGTGTGTGAAAAGGGGTAGGCAACACTTTTTTCGAGAAGGTCGGGTGAAACAAGTTGTGACTAGTGTGTTGAATTCGAGTACAAACCAAGTGTGGATTTTTACACTTACTTTAAGTTTCGAGGATGAAACTAATTTAAGGGGGTAGTAATGTAAGACCTATAGTTTTTAAATCCTAAATTATGCAATTTTAGGGTATTGAGTGAGTTAAATGCCTAAAATATATTTTTGGAAATTGGATTAAAATTATTTGTCGGAAAATAATTTACTTCCGTTACAAAGGATTTAATACCGGACAATTTTGTTAAAAATATCTCGGGTTGCTGAAAATTGTAC
>NC_021162.2:34732974-34733378 GCF_000331145.2 Cicer arietinum | reverse complement strand
TCAAGTTAAAATTGTATGATTGTCACTTATGCACAAACCTCCCCGTTGTTGGACTTTAGTCCTTTGAATCCTAATTTTGACATAATTAACAAACATACAATGTTCATACATCATATGATAAATCTAACATTTTAATTGAGCAAGATTTCAGGAACAACAATTCAATCCTACACACTTGATACAAATTTGATCATTGATTGAGTAAATCGATTGGGAAATCGATTTCATAACTAGGGTGTAAGGAAACATAACTGTTTGTGATTGTATAATCGATTAGACAATCGACTGGCACAATTAGAAATGAAAATTGCACAAGTCAGTGGCACCCTATTTTACAGGCCAATCGATTGGCAAATCGATTGTACACATCACAAAGTAAAACTGATTGAAACCAATCGACTGGC
>NC_021162.2:34731685-34732474 GCF_000331145.2 Cicer arietinum | reverse complement strand
GTTCGAAGTACCACCCGTGAGAATTGATGACAGGAAGATTAAGCGGTTGAGGATCAAGGATGTCTCGTTGGTCAAGGTGGTTTGGAACCCAATCACTGGAGATGCGACTTGGGAGTTGGAGAGCAAGATGAGAGAACAACACCCAGAGTTATTTATCGATGCATAGTTTCGAGGACGAAACTAATTTTAGGGGGGGAGTAATGTAAGACCCATAATTTTAAAGTACCATTTATGTATTTTTGGTGTATTTTGGATTTTGGCTCGGAGGCTTTTAAGCCAAAGTTAATAATATTTTGGAGTTTTATAATCAAAAAGATATTTTGATGCCAATTAAAATTTCTCGTCGATAAATAAATTGAATTTAACTGCGATGAATCCTTTACGGAGAATTTAATGCGTTTCGGGTGAAACGGTAATTTAACAAATATCTAGATTTTGAGATATTTGTTAAGTTATATTTATATATGTTTGTTTGGGGGGAAAAAGAAAAAAAAAACTAGAAGGAAGGAAAAGGAAAAGAAAATAATATATAAAGGAAGGAAGGAAAAAGGAAGAAAGGAAAAACAAAGGAAAGAAAAAGAAAGGAAGGAAAATTTCAAAACTTCATCTTCTTCCTCTAACCGTGACTCATTTTTCTCCTTTCTCCCATTTTCATTTTCGTCGCTTTCTTTTCTTCAAAACTAGTAACCCAAGGTTGGGTGAGAGTTAGAACTTCGATTTCGCAACTCCACTCTTTCTCTTTGATTCGAAAATGAAGAAAAACGGTTTTTGAGATCCAAACACAAACCC
>NC_021162.2:34722898-34728087 GCF_000331145.2 Cicer arietinum | reverse complement strand
ATTCTTTTCCACACAATCACAGATAAGTCCCTAAATGCAAACTAAAAGTTTGGAAGGAGCCCTTACATTCACGTTAGCTTTAACGTTCGGTTACGGTACCGCAGGTAAATCCGGTAAAATCTCCGCTCGCAACGTCGCCTCCAAAGTTGGTTCCCTAGCACCGTAGCGTTGTAGTGAGCAACTTTCCATTCTATCTCTTCGCGAAACAAAGCATAGATCTAGATGAAACGGGGAGGTTTGTGTTTGACGGTTTTGAAATCCCTAACACCGTTTTTCTTCGTTTTCAAATCAAAGAGAAAGAGTGAAGTTGAGAATTTCGTGTCTTATCACCCACCAAGCCTTGGGTTTCTAATCTTGAAGAAAAGGAAGCAACAAAAATGAAAATGGGAGAAGGAGGGAGAATGGGTCACGCGAGGCAGCAGAGGAAGAAGATGGAATTGTGATTTTCTTTCTTTCCCTTTTCCTTTCTTTCTTTTTCCTTCCTTTCTATTTCTTTTCTTTCTATTTCCTTTTCTTTCTTCTTTTCCTTCCTTTTTCCTTTCCCTCCAAACATATATTCATTATATATATTAATTATAATTAACAAATATCTCAAAATATCTAGATATTTGTTAATTTACCATTTCACCCATAACGCATTAAATTCTTCGTAAAAGATTCACCGCAGTTAATTTAATTTATTCATCGACGAGTAATTCTAATCGGGCATCAACATAACTTTTTGGTCATTTAAACTCCCAAAATATTAATAACTTGGCTAAAAAGCCCCTGAGTCAATACCAAAATCCACTAAAATACATAAAGTATAATTTAAAATTATGGGTATGGGTCTTACAGATTCCCATCGTCAGCACTCACACAATAAATGCATCCTCTAGCAGTAGGACGGGTAGCCCTAGTTACATTCACAACTGGTTCCACCTTCGGTGTCGTGCAATTCCTTGCCATGTGCCCTGGCTTTTGACAATTGTAGCAGGTGAGAATATTAGAGGTACAAGCACTAGCATAATGTCCCTCTTCCCCACACCAGAAACATCGAAGCACTTGTCCCAATTGTCTTCCGAAATACATAAAATATATTTTAAAATTATGGGTCTTACAAGGATGAGTCTAACAATGATGACTACAAATAATAATACTGATTTCAGTGTTTGTTTTATTTAGTAGTTATGACTATATATTTTGGGTAGACTTGTAGGCATTATCTATATATATATATTCTGACGATAATGTCGTTATCTGTATTTTTAAACTTATGGTTTTGACAATGTGCTTATTTTGATAATTGTGGTACTATAATGCTTATTTTGAGACTTGTGGTAGTCATAGTGTGTACTTTGAAAACACTATTTATATAAAACTTCACTTTGTTTTGGCAATGATGTTTTAATATGCTTACAATTTATTTTAAAAATACATTAAAAAATATAGGAAACAATAAAATACAAAACGTAATGGATATCATTTTTTATTACCCACGAAAATTCCATGAGTAAATGATAATTTACCCACGGATATGTCATGGATAAAATTTTAAATATCAAATATAAATTAGTAGAATTTTTTACGGGTTGTTCGTGAGTAATGTTACTTGTGACTTATCCGTCGATAAGTATCTGCATTTTTACCCACGAAAAATCTATAAGTAACATTACCCATGGAAAATCGGTAAGTCATGCTACCCACATATATTCCTTGAGTAAATATGTTTCACTGCTTTTCTGTGGGTAAATATTTTCCTACGAGCGGAATAGCGACGAACTCGTGTTCATGGGTCATCTGTGGGTAATTTTACGTTACTTACGGTCTTTCCCTGGGTAAAAATAAAAAATGTCGTAGGTAACAACATTTTTTCTTGTAGTGAATAACATCGAACTTGATCCAAAATGAATCTAGTGAAAACTTGCTTCCTTCCCTCTTCTCTATAACCAATTTGTTTTTATTGATTTATTAGTTTTATTTTAAAAGGAATAAAAAGTCCAAAAAGTCTTCTATGCTTATTTTTTTTAAATAATTAAAAAAGAGCAGACTAAATTAGGTATCAGCTGCATCCCCTCTTTGCTTAGAATTTACTTGAGAATCAAAGTAAAAGATAAGTAAAGACGATGACTCTAATTTTTTCCTTAAAAGGATAGGGTTGTAGGAGGAGGATGCAAGTCATATTCTCCACATGGATGTCAGTCATTTTCGTGATTCAGGCCGTTTTTTCGACTAGGGTGCGAGTCATATTCTCCATTTAAGATATGGGTATTTTTCTCGACTTGAGTGCGAGTCGTTTTTTCGGCTTAAGATGCGGGTCATTTTCTTGGATTTGGAGGTGCGAGTCATTTTTCCGACTTAAGATCATTTTCTCGGATTGGGTGCGAGTGATTTTTCTGACTTAAGATACGAGTCATTTTCTCGACTTCAAGGATGCAGGTCTTTTTCTCAACTTCAAGGGTGCAAGTCATTTTCTTGGCTTAAGATGTGAGTGGTTTTCCCAACTTCAAAGGAAAGAGTAAAGGGTAAGGGTCAAAGATCTCGACTTCAAAGAAAAAATATAAATGGTGCAGATCGGTCATCTAGATTTCAAAGAAAACATAAAGGGTGCAGGCCATTCATTCCTGATTCAAAGGAAAAAGTAAAGGGTGCTGATCAGAAATCCTGACTTCAAAGAAGAAGAAAAAAAGGGTGCAGGTGAGTCATCCCAACTTCAAAGAAAAAAAGGGTGTGTGTCACTTATCCTAACTTCAAAGAAAAAAGTAAAAAGTGTGGGTCAAAAATCCCGACTTCAAAGGAAAAAGTAAAGGATGCAGATTAGAAATCCCGGTTTCAAAGAGAAGAAAAAAAAGTGTGGTTAAGTCATTCAGGCTTCAAAGGAAAAAACAAATGGTGCGAGTCAAAAATCATGGCTTCAAAGGAAAAAGTAAAGGGTGCGAGTCTGAAAATCTCTACTTCAAAGGAAAAAGTAAAGGGTGCAAGTTTGTAATCCTAGTTTCAAATAAAAAATAAAGGGTGCAGGTCAGTCATCTTGACTTTACAGGAAATATAAAGGGCGTGGATCAGTCATCACGACTTCAAAAGAAAAATAAATAGTGTGAGTTAGTCATCTCAGTTTCAAAGGAAAAATAAAGGGTGCGAGTAAATCATTCCGACTTCAAAAAAAAAAAAATAGATGCGGGTCAGTCATCTTAACTTATAAATCAGAGGTTGCGGGTCAATCATCCTAGCTTTTCAAATCCATGGGTGTGGGTCATTTAAGGACATCTTACCGTTACTCCAATATGTTCCACCTTAGACAATTCAAAACATTCAATATAATACAATAAGTAATACATTTAAAGGTACACACTTTTAAATATGTTTAAAGATTTATAAAAACTATGTTTATAAATCCTGTGTAAACAAAGTATTTAAAAGTAAGACTTTTTAAATCTAAGTTTGTAAATAACCGATTGAAGAGTGGTTCTCCAATTTATGTTTTCAGGTTAATTACCAAAATAGTACCGTACTTACTTATCAACACAATATCTTAAGTCAGTTAACTGGTTTAAAATTTCCGTTTCTTACAAAGTTTACTGTTTGATAAAAAAAATGCCGTTGTTTTTACATTTTAACATAGTTACCACTACAATTGATTTAAAAACGGGTATTTTAATCCCTGGTGTTGGGGTTTCCTTTTCCTTTGAGAATATGTCAAGTTGAAATTACCGTAAATTTTTTATTATTATATTTGATAACATTATAATTTAGATTGACTTTTGTTACCACAGCGTGCAAATTCCTCCACCTAGCCTCTAGGGGAACCTGTGGCGGCGATACGTGTCTTTGAGAAATACTTTTAGAATGAAATGGGATTTTGGTAATCTTATATCAATCGGCCCCATAGTGTTTTGGGTTGGTGCGATTCACTACGGTCGTCCCATTAAATCTCAAGAGTATAGCAATATAATCTTGAATTTTTACTAATATATATCTGATCACTAATCTATGTGGCAGATTACCTTTAGTGACTACTCTCCCCTCCTAATATTACTCAATCCAGAAGGCTTACACCGATACCTTGACTTTGAGAATAATTTAAAATTTTAACATTATAAAAATACGGATCCATACACACACAAAATTGCTAATTTAACATGAGTGATGGATCATTACGTTGACTTTAAATGGTCAAATGATGTAGGAGTATGCAACAACAAGTGGGTGTGTATTAATTGAAAATTTGTCGTATTAAGTCTTGATTTGTTGCTAAACCTGGCCGCAATATTGAAAGGATTCAAGTTTTCAATTTTCAACGTATCAACCCATGTTCAGACTTAGTTAAATATTATGATTTATATTCTTCAAGTAAGCTGAAGTCTTTGATTGCAGAATCTATTATTATAATAATTAAAACAGAACCCTCTAAAGTTCTTCCTCTATGCCACATCCTTCAATATTTGCCAATTCACTAAAATTCTGATGTGACACATACCAAATTCATCTTCTATTCTATTATGTTTTGTTTCTTGAATATGTAATACAAACCTTTTCATTTGTACAAGTACAATTATTTCATACATTATATAATTTCAGTTTTAATTTATCACTAATGACCCATCAATACATTTAAAAAGCTATAATTACTCATCAAAACTTTCATTTCAATAACCCATAAAAAATACAAACTATCCAATATCTTCAAATCATGATAATGCAAGACTACATACACCCATTCTATTTTTCAACAACTCTCTTGTAAATTCTAAATTCAAACAATGATAACGAAATTATGAAATGCAACCAATGTACAACTGTTTGTGTGACACACTATTAATTCATGGATACTTCAATAATATTGTTTTTATATTGTCAATTATTGTTTAACATCATATATCAATATTAATTGCATATGAAATGAGTTTTTTTTTCTAAGTTGAATGTGTATCCCATAACATTTTTTCTTTTTATAATTAAAAAAACACAAATCATAATTGAAACAAAAAAAAATAATATTAAATATTTGAAAATAAAGTACTTCTAACTATTTCATTATTCACTCGAAACTTTTTATGTCTTAAACATTCATAGACTTTTATTGCCTATAATTTTTTTTCAACCACTCTTGAAGTTTCTTGACTGTGTCAAATTATTATTTTAAAATTCCAAAGCAGACACAAATGAATTTTTTCAATATTTTAGATTTAACAAACTATCACCCACGAATC
>NC_021162.2:34711014-34722627 GCF_000331145.2 Cicer arietinum | reverse complement strand
TTTGTGTGACACACTATTAATTCATGGATACTTCAATAATATTGTTTTTATATTGTCAATTATTGTTTAACATCATATATCAATATTAATTGCATATGAAATGAGTTTTTTTTTCTAAGTTGAATGTGTATCCCATAACATTTTTTCTTTTTATAATTAAAAAAACACAAATCATAATTGAAACAAAAAAAAATAATATTAAATATTTGAAAATAAAGTACTTCTAACTATTTCATTATTCACTCGAAACTTTTTATGTCTTAAACATTCATAGACTTTTATTGCCTATAATTTTTTTTCAACCACTCTTGAAGTTTCTTGACTGTGTCAAATTATTATTTTAAAATTCCAAAGCAGACACAAATGAATTTTTTCAATATTTTAGATTTAACAAACTATCACCCACGAATCTATTATAATAATCTATTATAATAATTAAAACAGAACCCTCCAAAGTTCTTCCTCTATGCCACATCCTTCAATATTTCCCAACTCACCAAAATTCTGATGTGGCACATTCCAAATTCATCTTCTATTCTATTATGTTTTGTTTCTTGAATATATAATACAAACCTTTTCATTTGTCCAAGTACAATTATTTCATACATTATATAATTTCAGTTTTAATTTATCACTAATGACTCATCAATACATTTAAAAAGCTATAATTACTCATCAAAACTTTCATTTCAATAACCCATAAAAAAATACAAACTATCTAATATCTTCAAATCATGACAATGTAAGTTCAACTACATACACCAATTCTATTTTTCAACCACTCTCTTGTAAATTCTAAGTTCAAACAATGATAACGAAATTATGAAATGCAACCAATGTACAACTATTTGTGTGACACACTATTAATTCATGGATACTTCAATAATATTGTTTTTATATTGTCAATTATTGTTCAAGATCATATATCAATATTAATTGCATATGAAATGAGTTTTTTCAACCACTCTTGAAGGTTTTTGACTGTGTCAAATTATTATTTTAAAATTCCAAAGCAGACACAAATGAGTTTTTTTAATATTTTAGATTTAACAAACTATCAACCACGAATCTATTATAATAATCTATTATAATAATTAAAACAGAACCCTCCAAAGTTCTTCCTCTATGTCACATCCTCCAATATTTGCCAACTCACCAAAATTCTGATGTGGCATATTCCAAATTCATCTTCTATTCTATTATGTTTTGTTTCTTAAATATATAATACAAACCTTTTCATTTGTCCAAGTACAATTATTTCATACATTATATAATTTCAATTTTAATTTATCACTAATGACTCATCAATACATTTAAAAAGTTATAATTACTCATCAAAACTTTCATTTCAATAACCCATAAAAAAATACAAACTATCCAATATCTTCAAATCATGACAATGAAAGTTCGACTACATACACCCATTCTATTTTTCAACCACTCTCTTGTAAATTCTAAGTTCAAACAATGATAACGAAATTATGAAATGCAACCAATGTACCACTATTTGTGTGACACACTATTAATTCATGGATACTTCAATAATATTGTTTTTATATTATCAATTATTGTTCAAGATCATATATCAATATTAATTGCATATGAAATGAGTTTTTTTTTCCTAAGTTGAATGTGTATCCCATAACATTTTTTCTTTTTATAATTAAAAAAACACAAATCATAATTGAAAAAACAAAGAATAATATTAAATATTTGAAAATAAAGTATTTCTAACTATTTCATTATTCACTCGAAACTTTCTATGTTTTAAACATTCATAGACTTTTGTTGCCTATAATTTTTTTCAACCACTCTTGAAGTTTCTTGACTGTGTCAAATTATTATTTTAAAATTCCAAAGCAGACACAAATGAATTTTTTCAATATTTTAGATTTAACAAACTATCACCCACGAATCGATTATTTATTATCTATTATAATAATTAAAACAGAACCTTCCAAAGTTCTTCCTCTATGCCACATCCTCAAATATTTGCCAACTCACCAAAATTCTGATGTGGCACATTCCAAATTCATCATCTATTCTATCATGTTTTGTTTCTTGAATATATAATACAAACTTTTTCATTTGTTCAAGTACAATTATTTCATACATTATATAATTTCAGTTTTAATTTATCACTAATAATCCATCAATATATTTAAAAAGCTATAATTACTCATCAAAACTTTCATTTCAATAACCCATAAAAAAAAATACAAACTATCCAATATCTTAAAATCATGACAATGCAAGTTTGACTACATACACCCATTCTATTTTTCAACCACTCTCTTGTAAATTCTAAGTTCAAACAATGATAACGACATTATGAAATGCAACCAATGTACAACTATTTGTGTGACACACTATTAATTCATGGATATTTCAATAATATTGTTTTTATATTGTCAATTATTGTTCAAGATCATATATCAATATTAATTGCATATGAAATGAGTTTTTTTTTCTAAGTTGAATGTGTATGCCATAACATTTTTTCTTTTTATAATTAAAAAAACACAAATCATAATTGAAACAAAAAAAAGAATAATATTAAATATTTGAAAATAAAGTACTTCTAACTATTTCATTATTCACTTGAAACTTTCTATATCTTAAACATTCATAGACTTTTATTGCCTATAATTTTTTTCAACCACTCTTGAAGTTTCTTGACTGTGTCAAATTATTATTTTAAAATTCCAAAGCAAACACGAATGAATTTTTTCAATATTTTAGATTTAACAAATTATCACCCACGAATGAATGTTATAATATATCACAAAACACACAATATTATTAGAAGAACCACTTCAATGAAATAAAAAAAGTTTGAATGAACCAATTCCACATTTAAATATATTTTGCAAGAATTGTATTAGTCAACAATGTTTTACTTTTTCTTTTGTACTAAAGCAAATCTAGCTTATATATAATTATTCAAAAATATATTTACCTTTAAGTACATAAATACATCAAGATGTATCTTCAAAAGAATATAAACTATCCAATATCTTCAAATCATGGCAATGCAAGTTCGACTACATACACACATCAAGATCTATCTTCTATTTTTCAACCACTCTCTTGTAAATTCTAAGTTCAAACAATGATAACGACATTATAAAATGCAACCAATGTACAACTATTTATGTGACACACTATTAATTCACAAATACTTCAATAATATTGTTTTTATATTGTCAATTATTGTTCAAGATCATATATCAATATTATTGCATATAAAATGAATGTTTTTTTCTAGGTTGAATGTGTCTTCCATAACATTTTTTCTTTTTATAATTAAAAAAACACAAATTATAATTGAAAAGAAAAAAGAATAATATTAAATATTTGAAAATGAAGTACTTCTAACTATTTCATTATTCACTCGAAACTTTTTATGTCTTAAACATTCACAAACTTTTCTTGCCTATAATTTTTTTCAACTACTCTTGAAGTTTATTGACTGTGTCAAATAATTATTTTAAAATTCCAAAGCACACACGAATGAATTGTTTTAATATTTTGGATTTAACAAACTATCACTCACGAATGAATGTTATAATATATCACAAAGCACACAATATTATTAGAAGAACCACTTCAATGAAATAAAAAAAGTTTGAATAAACCAATTCCACATTTAAATATATTTTGCTAGAATTGTTTTAGTCAACAATGTTTTACTTCTTCTTTTGTACTAAAGCAAACCTAGCTTATATATAATTATTTAAAAATATATTTACCTTTAAGTACATAAACACTTGAGTATATTCTACTATAAAATAAAATTAACATTACTTTTAAATTACATATATTATTGTTATTTTGTACTTAGTAATATATTAAATTTTACCGCGCAACGTGCGGGTTATTCTCTAGTATCTTTTTAATTTTGAATTGAACTAGAAGATACACATTGAAGCTCTCTTAGGTGTTTAAATGAATTTTGCGCATACATATGACTTATTTTACATTTTTTAAATAATAATGATCAATAAATATTTAACCACTCTCCAATCTAACACCTCAACAACAAAAAAAATACTAAACGAATTACACTAATAAAAATGATGTTTTCATCGCCACATTTTTTTTATAAACACTCAAAATTTATCCTCTGCAATGAACATGCTTATTTAGTCTGATAATAAATACACGAAACACCCATAATTTTGAGTGCTTTTAGGCAAGTACTCCTTCAAGTACTTATAATTTTGTTCCCAATTATAAGAAAAAAACCCCATATTTTTTAATTCTTAAGGGAAGTTAAATATTGTGTTTGAATTTGAACCTCAACATATTAAATATCTATATTTACACTAAAAAATTAATAATTTATTAGTTGAGAACAATAAATAGTCAAATTTTGAGGTAGTCGAACTCCCCCTTAACCGAAGCAAGATCAAGTGTGCAAGAAACAGACAAATATGAGTCAGTTAAATCTTTTTCAAGTTTACAGGATTCCACAAAGGTTGGATAGGTTAGGAATGATTCAAAGCTCAATGGAACTTGATAATTTGACAGTTGAGCTCATCTTCCACATTTTACCGTCACTATTGATCAACATTGAGCCACAATTCTAGGAAAAGGCACGCACGAATATAGCCAATGAGACATGCCGAAAAGATATGAACGATGATGCGATCATGGGGCACCACAAATTCCCAAAAACAAAAGTTATCACACATTACCCGCGTAATAATTAGCCGAGCGAGGCTACATTTCTATAGGCCACGACTTATGGTCAGTAGGATTAATTTTGCATATAAATACCAGTGGTTGTAATATTTTTAGACACACTCGATCAATCAAACAAGATCATTATACATTATTTATCTTTTTATCACAAACACATCATACTTAACACTTTTTGGAGTAGTGACATATTTGCTTCCTTAATGTAAACGATTGAAGAAAAGGGAATAATAGTTGAGATTGGTTAGTCATTTCTTCGGATAATTCTTAATTCCAACAGTGATCATTTAACAGTCACTACACCAAAATATAAATTTTATAGCACACATTTAACAACGCTTTTTAACTAAAAAAGTTGTTGTATTATATTTTAAAAATACACCGAGGCTAAGACAATGTTTTTTTGAAAAGTGCTGTCACAGGTATTGATAGTTATATATAATAATAAAGCTTTTGACAACGTTGTTTTTATAAAAGCGCTTTCATATGGTCAAAATATTTACAACATTTTTTCTATAAGCGCTGTTATAGGCTCATATAGCGTTTTCAAATGGTCTTTTAAAGCTCTTTTTTATAAAATCGCTATCATTGGGTCAGAGTCTTTTAAATCACTTTAAAAAAATATTTTTGGACGGTTATTTTAAGGCTATCCTAAAATTCCACTATAAATCTCATTCACGATTATTTGTTGATATGTAACATTTCATTCCCTTTTTGTAAAAATAAATAAAATTAAAATCAATCCTTCCCTTGAAAAAGCATTCCATTTAATATCTTTAATGCCTATTATCAAATAAATAAATAATGAAAAAAATCCGAATCAAAGAAAATCTGAATCAAATAGGGAGTGTTTTGTTGACTAACTAAATGTGTGTATTTTATTATATCATGATTTATAAATATTTATATATTAAATATATTTTTATTTATTTATCAATAATTTAATAGAATTTGGCAATTTTTTATTCAAACTCTATTGTTTATCAATATATAATAACAAAATCTTTGATAATAGAGTCAAAATATTTACAATGTTTTTTCTATAAGTGCAGTTATAGAGTCATATAGCATTTTTATAGGGTATTTTAAAACGCTATAAAAGCGTTGTTATAAGGTCAGAGTCTTTTAAAGCACATTTTAATAAGTCATGACATAGGATCTTTCTAATTTTTTAACTATATGCATGCATGTATACTAGTTTCTTCACTCTCCTTGCGAACCCTCTTCTTCCTAGGAAACCCTTCTCTGTACAAACCTTCCTCTCCCTACGAAACCCTTCTTTGTGGAAACCCTCATCTCCCTGCGAAACCCGTAACCTGTATCTAATCTTCGACGCAACCCTTCTCTGTGCAACCAAGTCTCGGAAACGACTTCGCCATCGCATCTCAACATCTCCGCCATCGTAAGTGTCGCTCTGTTAGGGTTTTCTTTGCAAATTTTTAGGTTTTGTTTCAACATTTGGTACCTTGCTAGTGTTTTTGATTTGTTGGGTTTTGTTTTAATTTTTTAGGGCTCTGTTTCAATTTAGTAATGTCATTTTAATTTACAAAAACATGAATATTTTTATTGACATATTTTAGAGAAAAAAACACTACTGCTGACCTTGATTTCTGTTTTGGGTTCTGTTTTGTTTGGGTTCTGCTTTGTTTTGGGTTCTGTTTTGTTTGGGTTATGTTTTGTTTTGGGTTATGTATTGGGTTCCTCATGCATGTGAATAAGTGATTTTAATTGTTAATTTATATTATATAGATGTGTTCTTGAGTCAATGTTCTGAATACTTAGTAGTAGATTCTAACCATCCAATGTTGTTTTTCTCTTGTATTCAAGTCTTGTTGATTATCACCATTAGAATATGTTGGTGTGGTAGTTTGTCATCTATTCTGATCTTCATGGAATTTTGAATTATTTTAAACTTAATTATGTCGGTGATTTTTGTGCATAGTATTCGATATCACTATATCAAGGTTGATGCTGATATTGCTTTTACTATTTCTTCAAAATTATGAAAAGGTTGCTGCAGTATTTAGGTTGGAGGAAGAAGTAGTTATTGTGAATGTTGACGTTGACAAGCAGAAAGATTTGGCTGAGAAGTGAGTGTAGTGACATACTTTTATATGCCTTGTAATTAAACTATGTTAAAATCATATTTAACAAAAACATGTGCCTAATTTGGATGATTTCCATTAACAGATAAGGTGTTGTTGCTTATCCCTCATTGAAGCTTTTCCCGAAGAACAATAAAGCTGGCGAAGATTATGTTCGTGGTCATGATTTGGATGATTTTGTAGCTTTCATCAATGAGAAATGCGACACCAACCGTGAAGAACAGGGTCGACTTGCTTCTACGGTTACTTTATTAATGTGTTTACTGTTTAAATAAGCTAGAATACTATTCTTATAGCTTAATGGATTAATTATTAATTATTTAGGCTTGTATAGTAGCATCTCTAGATAATTTGATGAAGGAGTTTGTGAGTGCTGATGATGATGAGAAGAATAAGGTTGTCTTTTCTTGACTTGAAGAGGAAGTTAAGAAACTTAAGGGTACTGCTATAAGGTTTCAGCGATATCATGTTTCCTTTTTTGTTTTGATTTGCTTATCTAAGACAATTTCATTGTAGTTAATACAAATCATGTTAATCTATAAAGTTAATGCATATCATGTTAATGACATTCCTTTAACTATCATTTAAAAATTGTTTGCCATTCAGTTTTCCTTTTAAGAGTTCACATCATACAACTATATGTGAGGATTACCAGTTGCAACTAGGTAACATGCATCCAGGTTTATCTCCAACCCTACTTGCTATACAAATTAGATATTGAAAAATTAGTACCCCAATATAAAAACTCAAATCACTAGAAATTATTCTCTATGATAAATTAGTAGCAATCACTATTTAATAGAAGACATGTGTAGAATCATAGAAACAACTAAACTACATATTATAGCAAAGAATCTTAACTTCAAAACAAACACACATTCATAAAAACATTCAACATCAGAGCAAATCAGCTGCAACTTTTATTGAAACTTAAAAATAAGGTATTAGAGAGCTTATGCTAGCAAACGTTTCTCCATAAATCATGTGTGTAGTTATCTTGTATTTGAAAATACTGGTTATAGATTTGGTTTCAGGAACTAAAAAATTTAGTGAATCCCGTGGTAGAATAGAGTTGTTACTCGTGCACTCTAACTAGTATGATGTTTTTACATTGGGTTGAGTTGGATGTTATCATGGTTAACATTAGTAATCTTCTTTTAGCTTTAGCACAAACATGACGCTTGTGCCCTCATGTTGAGTAGGCATCAAATAAACCATTGGTATCGTCAATTTTGGCACAATCTGTCTCCATAAAATCTGCAAGGTTTAAGCGATATCATGTTTCGTTTTTTGTTCTAATTTGTTTATCTAAGACAATTTCATTGAAGTTAATGCATATCATGTTAATCTATAAAGTTAATGCAGATCATGTTAATGACATTCCTTCAGCTATCACTTAAAGATTGTTTGCCATTCAATTTTTCTTTTTAACTTGGTAATAGTAGAATGTTTAACCAAATGTGTCTTGTGATGATGTGTTATGCATTTGATGTATTTATTTTCCAATTTTTTTAATTAAATAAATTTATTTTAAAAGGATTACAATTGCTTCAGATATCCATTGAAATTTATTAAAGTTATGCATTCGGTGGCTCTAAGGAATGAGTCTAGTATTGTCAGAAGTGATGCTTATCTAAATCAATTGAGTTCTCACAAGGTACTTAGTTCAGAAGTAAGCGTTCTTGTGACTTACATATCTAGTTCTATAGTTTAGTTTCATATACTGTAGAGGATTTACTGCCGTAGGTTTCATGGATAATATCCTCAAATAATGTGATGCCTATATACATGTAATTTTCAAATGATTTAGAGGAGACTTTTGCTAGAGACCTCAATCTATTATTGGTGAGTGATATATCCATCAATTGCACACACCTCAATCTATTACTACCGTAGGTCATTTACACGAGAGACAATAGTTGGCGAAGATTATATCCTAAAATAATGTCAAAACATCAATGGTTGTATCGTGTCTTACAATTTGATTAATAGTCTAGTTCTAGTCTTTTAACTTAAAGGGTTCTTAAATCCTATTGGTGATGATTGTGGTCAGTATCAAATCGAATAATATAAAATTATTAGTTTTCATCTATAAAAGCTTTATGAAATACCTACGACAGAGCTTTTTTTTAAAAAACGCTATTATATACCTACGACAACACTTATGTGAAAAGAGCTATTAAATACCTACAACAACGCTTTTTAGAAGAAAATACACACGCATAAGTTACCACATACGATAACGTTTTTTTTTTTTAAAAACGCTGTCAAATGAGCACCTATAACAACACTTTTAACCCAAAAGCACTATAAGTTTCTACCTACGACATCGCTTTTAAAAAAAGCGCTATTAAATATCACCTACGACAGCGCTTTTATATTTTAAAAAGCATTGTCGTATATTTTAACATCACTACATACTATAGCGCTTAAAAGAGCTATTAAATGCATACAAAAAACATTGTTAAAGCCTAATTTTAGTGTAGTGAGTTCACTTTGCGAGGTCACAATAACATTTGATAGATGCATTTGTGTTTCGATAAAAGTCTCATTAGTATGGAACAACCATCAAAGAATTTAGTCCAACATAGGTCCAATGACCCTCCCCATATGTTGGGAATGCCTACATTTGTGGTCATCCTAATGCATTTTGGGACACGATGGTTATTCCACTTGAGCAACCAATAGTTATGACAACATTATTTATTAGAGAACAAAATGACATGGGGATACATGGCATCATGTATCTGGTCTCCCAACAACTTGCTGACACTGTTAAACCTTTATTTCACAATGAGGTTCAACAAGTTAGGGAATTGAAGATAAAACGAGCCAATTTAGGTGACAGTTCTGTCACTACTCCAATCCAAGGGGCAGAACTAAACCAAGGCCAAACATACTTTTTATAACTCAAATTCAGTCGACCATCGCAATGACAGGACCCTCCCAGGTGTAACTAATTCTTACACAACAAGTACCTTTTATTCCTTGGAAGTCCCAACATAGAATTTTTGCTACGGTCTTGGGGGAATTCAGTGGCGAATGATACATATAATCAGGATAATCTTCAATAAGATAAGGTACATATGGCGAGAAGGCCACCTGAAACAATAAGAAAAAGTGGAATGTTGCAAGTGTCACCATATGGAAATAATCAGTAGAGAAGCAACATGTCATACGAGGGAGGACAAGCCTTCAGCCTAATGTTGCGTTAAAAGAACATTGAAGGGCAAGTGCACCCCTATTACAGTAGTAATAAATTTAGGACGAAAGTTCCAGATATCATACTGAAGATATTAAAATAAAAAATGTGATTAAAATTGTTAAGAGTAGAAAGACAAAGAACAAATTGCAATTCAATTTGTAGAAACACTGTTAATAGCTTAAAAGAGCTATTAAATGCATACAAAAAACATTGTTAAAGCCTAATTTTAGTGTAGTGAGTTCACTTTGCGAGGTCACAATAACATTTGATAGATGCATTTGTGTTTCGGTAAAAGTCTCATTAGTATGGAACAACCATCAAAGAATTTAGTCCAACATAGGTCCAATGACCCTCCCCATATGTTGGGAATGCCTACATTTGTGGTCATCCTAATGCGTTTTGGGACACGATGGTTATTCCACTTGAGCAACCAATAGTTATGACAACATTATTTATTAGAGAACAAAATGACATGGGGATACATGGCATCATGTATCTGGTCTCCCAACAACTTGCTGACACTGTTAAACCTTTATTTCACAATGAGGTTCAACAAGTTAGGGAATTGAAGATAAAACGAGCCAATTTAGGTGACAGTTCTGTCACTACTCCAATCCAAGGGGCAGAACTAAACCAAGGCCAAACATACTTTTTATAACTCAAATTCAGTCGACCATCGCAATGACAGGACCCTCCCAGGTGTAACTAATTCTTACACAACAAGTACCTTTTATTCCTTGGAAGTCCCAACATAGAATTTTTGCTACGATCTTGGGGGAATTCAGTGGCGAATGATACATATAATCAGGATAATCTTCAATAAGATAAGGTACATATGGCGAGAAGGCCACCTGAAACAATAAGAAAAAGTGGAATGTTGCAAGTGTCACCATATGGAAATAATCAATAGAGAAGCAACATGTCATACGAGGGAGGACAAGCCTTCAGCCTAATGTTGCGTTAAAAGAACATTGAAGGGCAAGTGCACCCCTATTACAGTAGTAATAAATTTAGGACGAAAGTTCCAGATATCATACTGAAGATATTAAAATAAAAAATGTAATTAAAATTGTTAAGAGTAGAAAGACAAAGAACAAATTGCAATTCAATTTGTAGAAACACTAAGGCGTACGGTTTCACTTATATCCATTATAATTATATCCCTAAAATATTTATGATTTATACTTCCAAATATGATGTCAATCAACTATTTTATAGCTATGGCGACATTACCTATAAACTAATCGAGTTGGTAAAGGTAGCTACTCTTTATTGGGATTCAAACACAAGGATTAATTCATTCAATATGATGGGAGACACAAATTATAAATTAAGGAGGAAAATATAATTAAAATGGTAAATAATTCATCACAGCCTTAATGACATTTGTAAAATAAAATTGCAAAGAAAATAGACTAAGATAACTTCCCAACGACGATAATATGTTCTTCTTCTAGTCTTCTTTTCTCTCCTCTTAAATAGAAACACTCTTATCTTCATCCTACATTTTCCAATTTATACCAAATCCTAGAAAAAAAAGGTTCATTTGAACACATTTTCACGACCACATGTGTTACATCTGGTCCATACAAACAACCC
>NC_021162.2:34707657-34710999 GCF_000331145.2 Cicer arietinum | reverse complement strand
GTAGGGAAAACATCTACATTGCCTTACATACTGCATGACCCTACATGATTTAGGCACACTCCAACATCTTGCGCACATTTGCTCGAGCTACATATATCTTGCATGGTCGTGCAAAACCAAGGAGGGCTGACAATAAACTATTTTACTTGTAAGGCCTTGTATAAGGCTTTCCAAAGTGTTGTAACTTGTAACTATTGTTTTAAAAAACTAATAACAAATTAGTGAAAGCTTGTAACTTTGCAAAAATCTTCTAACTAAATGAAAGATTGTAATAAACCACTAAAGTTGTACTTTTTTTCTTCTGGTTTTTCATAATTCCTCTCCAAAATAGAATTATGCAAATATGAAGTGCAAAAAAGGGTAAATGGAAATCCAAAACATAAAATAATATAAATAAAGGGTAAATACCCTTTTAATATTCTACAAAGAAATGGACTTATCACTCAATAATAGGAATTGGTATGTCAATTGTGGAATATTTGTCTTACCAGCCATGGGGTCATTGCACACCTACCACAACCTGATGTACCTTTACCAACCCTAGTGGGTTTAAATTTACCAAGACCAAAGGTGGATCATACTAATGAGCATACATGGATAGAAAATCCACTTTACCAACATAATATACCAATGGTTATGTGGACTCCTTTAAGGAACATTATTGAAGTAAACCAAGAGCAGCAATGGGGAAATCCTCCACCTTATAACTAGTTTCAACAAGATCTCTAGAACTCCTTAGACAAGATGTGGTGCCCTCGAATTACAATTAAGGCCATGCCTCCCAAACAACAATTGTTAGATCATAACCTCATAGCCAATAGTATTAAGTGGTATTCTTCGATTTGAATGAAACCCATGGATATGCCTATGTATAGGAACACCTAACATGATTATTTGTAAAAATCGTACTTGTAGCTACCTCTTACAGAACGGTTTTCCAAATTTACAACGACAACGGTTTTACTCTGTTGCCAAGATAAAACCGTTCTCGTAGGCATTTTTTCAATTAAGGTATGACAACGCTTTATAACCGTTGCCAAAATTAAAATATTTAAAAAAATAACAATATTGTAAATTATTGCATTTTTTAAAATTAATTTTACTAAAACATTATTATTGTAATTCCATAATAAATGAGCCAAATTGTAGTTCAAAGAGGGTATAATTAATAACTTAAAGATTTGTTTGAATGAAACATAATAATTGCACATATAATGCATACATAACTGATCAACAAAAAAAAAAACAAACTACATGCTAATTAATCCCTTTATCAAAAAAGGACTTGTTTATAGAGAATACAAAAGGACTTGTATATAGAGAATACATGCTAATCCCTTTATCAAAAAAGGACTTGTATATAGAGGAAGATACAAAATTCTTTGACATATAAAAAGAATGTCATCTAACATCCAACCTACCCGCCTATATAAAATAACATTTCCCATTACTTGAAAGGCTTCTGGTCTCATTAATCGATCATGAGAAAATAAATAAAATCAAATTCACACATCCTCAGATATTGTGTGCGATCAATGTTTAAGAGGGGAAGTCAACATAATAAGCATTCTTGGTGCTATTGCCATAGCCATTAGCTCTTGAAAGAGCAACTTACAAGCATAATGAATGTAAACTTGCATACACAATCAAAAGCCAAAACGAGAAGCTAAGAATTCAGCACAAGGAGAAAATGCCTCGGGCTTTAATATGGACTATAGTGCTAAGAGAAGATATATGGTCATTCACCTAAACAATGTCAGTTTTGTTCTTGCAGCCCCTACTTTAATATGGACTTTGGTAGTAATTAGGACCAAGGAAAATCATTGCACATAGATGTCTCCCTGTATGACCATTTTACATTGTCTCAAAATCACGCATTTAGTACCCACATTTGTGTAGAGCTTTGCTGATATTATACATCTGGAATACAGTAGTAAAAAAATATCAGATTTTTAAACTCTGGGCTGATGATAGGAAATAAGATATTAATGAAGATCAATTAAACAATCTAATTGACACCACTTAGGATATATATACTAATACTTTGCACAAATTTTCACAACTAATTAAATTTTCATTGGTTCTTGTTTACAAATAATACGTACCATGGGGATAAGTAGGAAAGGGAAAGAGTAGCAAATAGCATATTGTAGACACAGTAAGTCCTAAAAGCAACACATCAAAAGGAGTTAGCATAACAAACATTATTATAGGGAGGAACATAACTATCAAATTATGCATTAATGCTTATGCACTGAATTATGAATCTATGTATGATATAATATAAAAAATGTAGCTAGCTAGTACTTACCTATAAGACCTCCAGTAAAGACATCAGTCTAATGATGCCAATAATCGTCTACTCGAGTAACTCCAACAAGGGCAACAACAAGTAATGGAAGTAAAACTATACAAAGTTTGCCGATGTGGTTCCTATGATCAAACACTCAAACTTTTCCTGATAAATACCATGAAAGGAAACCAAGACCAGCAAATGACACTACATTTGGTTAAACATTAATTAATCACCACTAAATTAAAGAACAAATTACATTCCATTACAAAAACAATCCTGCATTAAAGATGATACAATCTTTATATTCAATTTAAAATACTTAGTCAACCTTGTAGATGAGGGATCTAATAATTCTCAACAGTCAATGAAGATATATGGTCTTTTTGTCTGCATATTGCATATGTTGTGTTTTTGTTTATCAAAATTCAAAACTAATGATAAATATTTTTAGTTGATATGCTTAAATTTAAGACTTTAGTAGTCTTACCTAAAAAATTGATATTGATATTCTATTACTTACATGATGTATGGCCACTAGGAAAACTTTTGTATCCTTCCCTTATAACTGACTTAATCCCAGTACAAAGAACATCACCAATTTCTGTATCAAACACCTGCATGAACCAATATCAGGCAATGAAGGAAGAAAAAAATGTCACACACTCGTACTTCACACATAAAAATCCAAATGCAAGAAAGTATAAAGGAACAAATAAGCCCCCAACTGTATATCCACAAGATTAAGAAAAGTGCATCAACAAGATTAAGAAAATAATATGCACAAGATTGCAACCAAGTTTCATAATTTTAGTCAGTCATACTTCCTAAATTAGTCATAATTTTGTGTCACCTAGAATCAAATTGAATTATTAGGGTAAACCAGACAGAATCAATTCAACCATTTAAAAAATCAGAAAACGTAACCAGAAATGGATGCAGAGGTTGAGCGATAACAGAGAAAGGAAGAAAATACATACCAAAAATCACCAAGTCACGAAGAGGTAGAAGTTTTGCAAGATTCAAAAAGTTTGAGCGTAATGGATGTT
>NC_021162.2:34703760-34706808 GCF_000331145.2 Cicer arietinum | reverse complement strand
TAAAATACTCCAACCCAAAAAGAAGGACCCCTAGTCCCTATACATCATCCTAATCTGATCATCCTACCAAAAAGCTATACCCCCTGAGTATCTCCACGCGCCCCGTGAGATCCTCCTAACGTAGCTGCAGTCAAGCGTTCCCATCTCCATTCCCGTCCGTAGGGTACGAACCGGTAGGACCGGCCTGACTCTCATCTGAGGGCAAAGCCCAGATTTCCACAATAATTGTAAAGGGTCACCAACCAGAAAATAACAGTTAACACATAGCAATTAAGTTTTAAAATGCCCAAAATAACTTTTCAACTAAGCATGCACCTTAACAGGATTTTCAATATGCTAAAAGTTCGTACAATACTTTGCCAATTAAAATGAAGGTAAAATGAAGTTCTCAATCTCCTAATTTACACATAACAAATCAAGACATGGATAAGTTAATGAGTAATTAATCATCTAACTCAAACTGAGGATTTTCACTGAGCCAATCGATTGGGAAATCGATAGGGGTGAAGGTTTTTAATGAAAACAGAATCCTGGGCTGAATCAATCGATTTGGCAATCGATTGAGTGAGTACTGAGCCCCCAGGTTTTAAGCCAATCGATTTCCAAATCGATTTGGTCGAATATGGATGAGTCCCTGACTTAGGCCCAATCGATTGGGCAATCCGATTTCGTAAAGGATTTTCGAAAACTGATTACAAAATCGATTGGCTAATCGATTTTGTCCATTTGGCCAAGTCCCTGACTTCCATCTAATCGATTGGGAAATCGATTTCCCTGATCATTTTTCCAAAAATTCATGAATCAACTCAAGTCATTCCTAATCAAGTTCACAACCTAACACTTAGCAATTCCTACGCGATTACCACGGCAATTGGGATTTCGATAACCATCATACTTACACACAATAACCAACACATAACACTTAGCATTTTCAACGCAATTACCACGATAAATTAAAATTCAAATCACTCAATCATAACCACAAATCAAATACGACTCGCGTGCCAAGCACCCTAATGCAATGCGTATATGCCAAAATGCATGGACTCGGAATTCCAAACCAAAACCCTCCTCGAAGGGCCGTAATTCATAATTGTACCGCCTATCGCAGGCCAAAGTACCAATTACCGAGGTGCCACCTATCACGGGTCAGCACGATTTACTAAAATGCGTAAATCATAAACGTACCACCTATCACGGGTCAGTACAGTTTACCGAGGTGTCACCTATCACGGGTCAACACGATTTACTAAAAGAAAAAGCGGAAATCGTAAATGTACCACCTATCACGGGTCAGTACAGTTACCATGGTGTCACCTATCACGGGTCAACACGATTTACTAAAAGAAAAAGCGGAAATCGTAAATGTACCACCTATCACGGGTCAGTACAGTTACCATGGTGTCACCTATCACGGGTCAACACGATTTACTAAAAGAAAAAGCGGAAATCGTAAATGTACCACCTATCACGGGTCAGTACAGTTACCATGGTGTCACCTATCACGGGTCAACACGATTTACTAAAAGAAAAAGCGGGAATCGTAAACGTACCGCCTATCACAGACCAGTACTGTTTACCGAGGTGCCACCTATCACGGGTCAGCACAATCCACCAAAAATGTAAATCGTAAATGTACCACCTATCACGGGTCAGTACAGTTTACCGAAGTGTCACCTATCACGGGTCAACACGATTTACTAAAATATAAATCGCAAACGTACAACCTATCACGGGTCCGTACAATTTACCAAGGTGCCACCTATCACGGGTCAGCACAATTCACCAAAAATATAAATCGTAAATGTACCACCTATCACGGGTCAGTACAGTTTACCGAGGTGTCACCTATCACGGGTCAACACGATTTACTAAAATATAAATCGCAAACGTACAACCTATCACGGGTCCGTACAGTTTACCAAGGTGTCACCTATCACGGGTCGACACAATTTACCAAATGAAATGCATGAGCATACACAGACTCCATTCACAACAATCGTTAAGCAAATGCAGATATTAAAAGATTCCCCATTTTTAATACCCATTTAACTTAAACGACTTTCAAACAACATTAATTAAATAAGTCATTAAGAGATTCCCCGTTCTTAATACCGATTTAACTTAATGATTTTCAAAACAAAACGTTAAGCAAACAGTCATATTAAGAGATTCCCCATTCTTAATACTCATTTACCGAAACGATTTTCAAAAACGATAGTTAAGTAACCGAGACATTAAGAGATTCCCCATTCTCAACGCCCAGTTAACTTAAACATTTTCCTCAAATACACATTAAGTAAACCGAGGTATTAAAAGATTCCCCATTTTTAATACTCGTTTAACTCTAATGGTTTTCAAATTCCACAGAAACAAATTCAAACATACTTTCACATTCAAACCATAATTCACAACAACCACACCAATTAACAAACATCAAGTACGAACACACCAAATACAACGAACACAAATCACGCAACATAACACCCAGATACATCAAATTTCATTTACCACGAAACATTCATCACTATAAACAAAACCTAACTCTAAGGTTTTTACCCATAACGCACTAGTTTCGTTTTTCCCCAAATCGATACATTTAACCCTAACAAATTCCTTCCCACACAACTACAGATAAGTCCCTAATGCAAGCTAGAAGTTTGGAAGGAGCCCTTACCTCAACGTTAGCTTTAACGTGCGTTTCCGGTACCGCGAGAAATTCCGGTAAAATCTCCGCTCGCAACGCCGCTTCCAAATTAGTTCACTAGCACCGTAGCGTGGTGGTGAGCAACTTTCCCTTCTATCTCTTCGAGAAAAGAGGTTTGGATCTAGAAGAAACGGAGGGGTTTGTGTTTGGATCTCAAAACCGTTTTTCTTCGTTTTCGAATCAAAGAGGAAGAGTGGAGTTGCGAAAACCTTGATCTAACTCACACCCAACCTTGGGTCACTAGCTTTGAAGAAAAGGAAGCAACGAAAACGAAAAATGGAGAAGGATGGATTTTTGGGTTGCTTGCGTGAGGCTCAGAGGAAGGAGATGGAAATTTTAGA
>NC_021162.2:34698598-34700616 GCF_000331145.2 Cicer arietinum | reverse complement strand
CGGAAGTTTTCTCTGTAGTATAGCACTACATGCTTCGGTTAGCATCACTGTTTCACCGCCGATTTTTCTTTTCTTTGATAGAATCTCCTTCATGAACTTGGCGTATGTTGGCATCTGTTCTAGTGCCTCTGCAAAAGGAATGTTAATTTGTAATTTTTTAAAAACATCAAGGGACTTACCGAATTGTTTTTCTGTTTCTTCCTTTTTTAACCTTTGAGGAAACGGAAGTCGAATTTCTGGTTTTGGCAGTGGTTCCCTTTTTTGTACCACATGTTCTTCCTCCTTTTCAAGAGTGGTGTGCTCTTCCACTAAGGTCGGTGTGACTGTTTCTTCTGAGTGGGTCGAGCTTGAAGTGCTTACACTTTGTTTGACTTTAAGTGGTACTTGTTCACTTACCTTGCCACTCCTTGTTGTCACGGCATTGACATAATTTCGTGGATTCGTAACTGTGTCACTAGGCAAATGTCCAGTCGTTCTTTGTGCCATTTGTTGAGCAAGTTGACCCATTTGAGTTTCCAGATTCTTTATGGATGCAGAGTGATTTTTCTGGATGGCTCTTGACTCTTCAATGAAAGAATTTGTGATTGTCACTAATTTCACCATGGCACTCTCCCAAGCAGCCTTTCTAGGTGGAAATTGGTCCGTTTGAGCTTCTTGTTGACCCTGAGAACCACCTTGTTGATCTCTCCAGGAAAAATTTGGATGATTTCTCCAACCAGGGTTGTACGTATTAGAGCAGGGATTATTCTGCCTCCCGTCATTACTAACAAAATTCACCTGTTCTAGTTCTTCTTACTCATTGTCATCCAGTGTTTCACAGGCTCCAGTTTTATGTGCTCCTCCACAAGTATATTTAGAGCTACCATCCCCTTCTTTATCTCAGCGGCAATAACATCTTTTATCTGTTTTGAGAGCAACATCCCTTGAACCAACCCAACCTCATAAACATTCAATTCTAGCATACAAACTTTTGAACTGATTTCGCAGTTTTTTTTTTCTGGATCAAAGAAAAGGTCAGCTGAGGACTGGCCTCACATACAAGGTTAGACAAATTGTGAGTACTGAAGAGTTAAAGAAAGATATATAATTAAGTAAAAATAAGAGAGTTTTAAACCAAATATTTTTTAAATTAGCAATAAATTAAAAGAAGAAATTTTATTGCAGAGCAAAAAATTTCAATTCAGTAAATAAACTAATTCAATAGTGAATTGGCAATCCCCGGCAACAGCGCCAAAAACTTGATAGCGTTTCAGCAAGTGTACTGAATCGTTGCAAGTAATAATAAAACGGTAGTACCGAGTGTCGAACTCAAGGATTGCGTTTTACTATTGAATTATATTTAGTTACTAAAATTGAACAAAAAGTTCCCAAGTTGATTGAAATAATAATTAAAATTGACAGCAGTAGTAAAATTGATCCTTTATAAATTGAGAAAAATGTCACGGATAAGTTTCACTTCGAATCCAACCTTGGTGTCTAATTTGATCCTAGTTATTGAATTCCTTTATTGAATTATTACCGAATTCTCTTTATTATTCTTGCCCTAATGTCTTAGTGACAGAACCTTTAATTCCAAAGTAACCCCTAATTCCTTAGTAGATTTAAGATTAGAATTAAGCATTACCGTATAGAAATTCTCTTGTAAATTATTGCTTTGCAACTAATTTAATTGGTTTCATGACCTGCACCTATGTCTAGACTACAAATTCATGAATTTCTCATCTCAAGCATTCGTAAAGTCCACTTCCGTTTCAAAATACAAATCGTAGAACATTTTAATGTTGATCAAGCAATAAAAAGCATTAAGCACAGAGATGAGAAAAACAATTCAATAAACTCATTCATATAACTAGAAATCAAATCAGAAAAATAAGGGTTTCATCTGGTTACACTCATCCCTAACAAACAGGGTTTAGTTACTCATGACAGAGATAAAAGAGATAGAGATTAAAGAAGAATTAGAAAAAGAACTCATGAATGATTCTTGATAAAACTGCTCCAATGATGTTAGAAACGAC
>NC_021162.2:34691606-34698287 GCF_000331145.2 Cicer arietinum | reverse complement strand
AGGGTAAATCAGACAGAATCAATTCAACCATTTTAAAAATCAGAAATCGTAACCAGAAATCGATGCACAGGTTGAGTGATAACAGAGAAAGGATGAAAATACATACCAAAAATCACCAAGTCACGATGAGGTAGAAGTTTTGCAAGATTCTAAAAGTTTGAGCGTAATGGATGTTGCAGAGTTGCGAGAAAACCCTAATCGATCCAGAGGATGATCGAACCCGTAATCGATGTTGCAAAGTTGCGAGAAAAAGGGAGAAGTCTCACGAGAAAACCCTAATCGATGTTCATTCACAAGCTTCCTTCACCAACACTTGTTTTCCCCCTTTTTCATTCAAAAACAAGAATAGTCAAGCAAGAAAGAGAAGAGAGGGTTACTGTTTTGCGCACGCGAGAGAGAGAAGAGGAACAAAGTTTGCGAGAGAGAGAATAGAGATGAATAGTATTGTTTGCTGAGAAGAGAGAGTATAGAGGAATAAAGTGTCAGAGAGAAGAAAGGATTTTTCTGAGAAGAAACGCGAGCGCGAGACAAAATGAAATATTTGGAGAAAATTTTTACTTTGCATAAGAGAACGGTTTTGTTAAAAAATAAACTATTACAACAACTTTAAACTGTTGTGGTAGAAATTATAAGATTTATTATTCTACTACAACGAAATATCAAAACCGTTCTCTATTATACTCTACAAGAACGGCTTTTTTACCATAAAAAATTAAGCGTTGTTGTAGCACCAAAATGTTGTAGTGTGAGTGATTAGGGACTCAGTGATTAGGGCCTCTAATTAGAGGCTATAAAACTTCTGATTTTTCTATTTTTTCGAGCGAAGATCGAAAATCAACAATAAATCACATTGGAAGATTTAATGCGGAATGTGGTAAGAGAAACCAAAATGAAATCCACGAGTTACAAATTTTATTTTTATTGTTGACAAGAACAACTATTATTTGATATTCCTTTCTTACACCAAACCCAATTCAAAACTGGGCAGACATGGAAAGGTGTTTCCATGATAGATTTGATTGGCCTTAGCCTAAAGTTACGACATGTGATCTAATTAATTTGAAACAACAAGTGGATGAATTGGCTGTTGAATTCATAGAATGGTTCGCGAAAAAGGAAGGAAAATGTTAAGTCCAATTCCTTGATATAGAGTATGCTTCAATGTCCATTAGTGGCTTGTATCCTTAGTTGAGCGAGAAAGTAGTTGGAAAAGCATGACATGAGATGAACGAACTGGCTTCTCGAGAAATACACATTGAACAATTCAATAAGGAAAACGAGAATAAGTGTGTTAATCGAGGAAAAGGCCCACAACTAATCTCCGTTATTAGTATAGAAAAATCTTATTGATGATACTTCAACCAATCTCACAATAGACATATTGACGGAGAAAAAAAATCCTAAAAGTGTAACACTATTCTTATATTTCTATAAGGTCTGACAAAGAAAAGGATAACACTTCATCATATACCAAATTTGAATATGCCTTTTATATCATTAAAACTGATAAGATATTTCATTATCTTCCAAAAGATAAGTAGATATGGCTATTATATGGTCATAAAATACCTTTACCTAAAGATATCAAAGGCAAGAGATACTAAAAATGGCACAACTCATACAATCATTGAATTGTTAATTGCATTGTCTTTGGAAAAGCTATTCAGAAGGATATCAAGGAGGACATATTCAAGTTAACCAACAAAGAGACAGTTGGGATGACCATTTATACAAATCCCTTCTCATCTATGAACATATCCATCATATTGTATGTTGAATCGTGGAGGTTAAGACTAGTTGGAAATGAAATAAATCACACATATAGGTATGGCAGCCTAATGGCACTACAACTAAATCCAAAGCAAGAACCATGCATTTTGGAAGAAATCTGCATTTGAAGGATTGAGAAGGCAAGTTATGCCACCATATGGAAATCCTAAATCTAGAAATCCTCCCAATGTTTCCTAACTCACTAGAGAATTGGTCGGTCACTACCTCTCCATGGAAATTCTTATCAATTAAAGAAAATTCAAGAGAATATTTGGGGGCAAGGTCAGGTAGCTGTACGCAGTGATGGTAAACCTACCTTGCCTAAGGGGGGTGGTAAGACCATCCCAAAAGGAAAGAAACATGTAGCCAAAGCTATAATGGAAAAAGGTACAACATCTCTTGAGGTAGTTATCAAGGAAAATGGTGAATTGGTAGCATAAAGAATATGGAAACCCCTAGTATACCTAGAAGGAGTAGTGGATGGTCACCCAAAAAGTGAAGGATTAGGTACCACCACTGGTCATCTTCACCAAGACTCAAAGATGAATGCATTAGAGGACCAAAGGTGAAGCAAACTTTGCATATGATTACTAAAGTCCAAGGCCAAGGAAAGAATGAGGTCTCTTTGCATGAGGTCTTGGAAGTTCTGGGTAAGGCGTTCCCATAACCAATAGTTAGTGTTCACTTTGGCACAACATCGTCGAAGATACCATATACGAAAAAATCAGAATGTGCAAAGATTTTAAGCATGTGAAATCTGTTAGATAATATTATTATATATTAGTAGTAAGGGTATTTTAGACAATTCTAGACAATTCTATTCTTTTATATATATACTCATTGTAACCCTATTAATTGTGGTTTTGGTTCATTCTATGTTATGAAACCCTAGCGTGGTTGTTTCTCTTCTTCCTTGCTTTCTCTTTTCTTTGTTAACATGGTATCTAGAGCCTATTTCGATCCTCCTTGAACGATCCCGCCTCTATTCCGTTGACGAGTTCCCAACAATTAGGGAATATAATTATAGTTTCTTTTTTCTAACATTCCAATATTCAGTGAGATTTTTTCGTTAAACCGTGTCCCAATTCTGCTTTACCCTTTCTTTGTAGCTTTTCGTTTATCTTTAGTAGATCAGTAAAAAAAAAAAAAAAGAATTTATTAGGGTTCTATAAACCTTTCCACAAGTAGGGTTTGACGCTCTAACCAACCGAGCTAAAAAGAACAATGGGTGGTAAAGTTTACTTTGAGAATCATTATTATTTGCATGGTTATTGGGGGATTTTGATTGATCGTTATGAAGAGATGATTGAGAATTATCATCCTGGGATCTACCGTAGAGAAGAGAGAGAGACTATTTTGATAGAAAAGGCAACCACCAAAAGAGAAAAGAGAAGAGTAACCTTGTTCCCGATTTTGTTAAATCAGTCTCACAAAAACATCGATTGCGCATTCGTTAACCGTTGGATTTGGCTGATTTTTGGACAGAAGGTTCACAACATTCAGGTCTTCGTCTTCAACGGTCGGATCGGTAAAACGACGTCTGTAGGGGGAGAAATCATGCTCGCACAGCACCAGGTTATCCCTAATTTATTTTGTCTCAGTGATTGTGTTTGTCTCATTATTTGTATGGATTTGAGAGAAGGTTTGGAGGTTCATTGTGTTGTTTTGAAAAATGGGTTTTGTGTTAATTTGTATGTTGGGACTTCTTTGGTTGAAATGTTTGTGAGAAGTTTGGTTTCTTGGACTGCTGTTATTGTTGGGTTTGCTAGGTGTGGGGATATGAGTGAGGCCAGGAAGCTTTTTGATGTTATGCCTGATAGAGATATTGTTGCTTCTAATGTTATGATTGATGGGTATGTGAAAATGGGGTGTATGGATTTGGCGAGGGATTTGTTTGATAAGATGAAGGATAAGAATGTTATTTCTTGGACTAGTATGGTTCATGGTTATTGTGAGGATGATGATGTTGTGGCGGCTAGGTTTATGTTTGATTGTATGCCTGTCAAGAATGTGCTTAGTTGGAATGCTTTGATAAATGGTTATGGTGTCAATGGTTGTGCGAAGGAAGCGTTAGAAGTATTCGCAGCAATGTTACGGGAAGGATTTGAACCGAATGAGATAACAATGACTAGTGTGTTATCTGCTGGCAACCATTGTGGTTTGGTAGAGGAAGGAAGAAGATGCTTCAAAGAAATGGAGAGATTTGGAATTGTGCCTAAGATTGAGCATTATGGTTGTATGATTGACCTTCTAGGAAGGGTTGGATACTTGGATGAGGCTGAAAATTTGATCTTCTGTGTCGTCGCTCTGTCTGTTGCTTCTTCTGTTTGATTGCTAATCTCTCTAGTGATTTGCTTTGTTGCTTCTCTCTTTGTTTAGTTTGGTTTGATATGATTTAGTTTTGTTTGGTTCTATTTGGTTTGGTTTGTTTGGTTTTGGTTTCGTGGTGCTACTTCTTTGGTGGTTCCTATCTGTTGATTTTGATATGGTTGTTGCTCCTTTTTTTGATCGCTCCTTTTTCGGTTTGATTTTTCTTTGTTGGCTTGGTTCTTCTCTTTGATTGTTGCTTCTTCTTTGGTGACATCCCTCTTGTTCCCCCCGGTTGTCCAACCACCTCCTGCGATTGTTGATCCTCCTCGTTACCCCTCTCGTCATCATCTTCAGCATAGAATCATTACTCTACCGTTTGTCTCTTCTTCTTTACAGATTGCTGATTTGTTTACAAAGATGCATTCCATTAAACGTTTTCGTTTTTTTTAGTTGACAAACTCTCGATGCTCCATGTTAATGCATCGTGAGTTTGAGGGGAGATGTTAGATAATATTATTATATATTAGTAGTAAGGGTATTTTAGACAATTCTAGACAATTCTATTCTTTTATATATATACTCATTGTAACTCTATTAACTGTGGTTTTGGTTCATTCTATGTTATGAAACCCTAGCGTGGTTGTTTCTCTTCTTCCTTGCTTTCTCTTTTCTTTGTTAACAAAATCCATGATAATGGTGTGTTAGATGCTT
This sequence comes from Cicer arietinum, assembly GCF_000331145.2. Classification (NCBI taxonomy): domain Eukaryota; kingdom Viridiplantae; phylum Streptophyta; class Magnoliopsida; order Fabales; family Fabaceae; genus Cicer; species Cicer arietinum. Next base: position 34,693,496 of record NC_021162.2, on the reverse strand, counting down.
AAGATTTTATTCAAAACGAGCTTGAATCGATGATGGTTGACTCCCAATCCATGTTAACACTTCAAGAAGCAGTGGATTATGAAATTATGTATGCTTCAAATGACTTCTCCTATTCGTTAGACAATACACTATGTGATTATTTTGAATTTCATGAAGAAAACATCCTAGATACTTTGTTCTAGGAAGACAAAAACATTAGTATGAACCCAATAAATACTATTGGTCTTATCCCTCTCAAATATTGGGGGGACATTTGTCATCCAAAGAAACTGAAGCGAGGTGTGTTTGTAGAATATACGTAATGGGATGCCTTAACTACTTGCAAGGAAGTCAAAGGTATGTTCATTGAAAAGCATCTTAAGACATTGTTCATCTAAAATATTGTAAAGCAACTTAAGCCATTGTTCATTGAAGCTACTACTAATGGTAAGGTTGTTAACCTACTATTTGTTGATGGTGGGGTTGTCCTCAATGCTATGCAAATATTGAGATGGTGGGGTAGCTACCAAGGTGGGGCCAAAAGAAATAAGGTAAGCCTTCATTGTCATAAATGGAAACCTTTTATTATGTCATATTAAGAAGATACTTGATCAATATCAGTGAATGTGTGCCTTTAACACTTCATTAGAGCTTCATATTCTGGGTTAGTTACAAGGTAGATATTGTGGAGGTTGAGATGAATCCTTTCTTGATTGAGGTTAAGATGTTTGAGGCCTAGCAATCTTGCTCATGAAGGGTTCCAATTAAAAGCTCAGGCCGACCTATTACCTTCTAATGAAGTTCTTAATGATTAGTCTCCCTCATGAACTAAAAGACCTTATGGGTTAACCGAAAAAATTGGGATCTAAGGCTAGTGTTTTAGATGCTATGTTCTTAGAAGAAGATAATGAAAATGAAACCAAATGAGTTTACTCTAAACGAGGTTCGGCTAAGAATTCTAAAGGTCAAGTAGTTGATTTATCTATTCAAAGAAAGCTCTTATGCTTTGAAGCACAAGATCCGTTGGTAGATGTTAATCTAGGAAGTCTAGATGACCAAGGTTAACTATATTTATTGGATTATTGATTGAGGTTGAAAGGGATCAATTAGTTGGACTAATTACGCAATATGAAGATTGTTTTGCATGGAGCTATCATGAGATTCCTGGTCTAGCTAGGGAACTAGTTGAACAAAGGCTACCTATTAAAGAAGCATATAAGCCACACAAACAAACCTCCGAGAAGATTCAATTCTCAATTAATGCCTCAAATTAAAGTGAAAGTAGAATGTTTGCTTTGATATTGGCCACCCCCAAGGACGAACATTGAATATTGGCAGTAGATATGTTGGTTGATGTTGCAGTTAGGCATGTTGTCCTTACCTTCAAGGATAGGTACTCACGTTATATCCATATATTTGTTGTCGAGAAAACCCTCATAAAATAACATTTAAATGCCTAGGGTCCCTTGGGATCTATGATTGGATTGTGATGCCTTTTGGACAGAAGAATGCAGACGATACCTATCAAAGAGCCATGAATACAATCTTCCATGATCTATTTTGAAAAATCATAGAGGTATACATTGATGATGTTGTAGTCAAGTCTCTAAATTTTTAGTGCCATCTTGTGGAGCTGGAGCAAGCCTTGGCCTGAAGATGAATCTAGCAAAATGTGCATTTCGAGTATCAGTTGGTAACCTTCACAGTTTCCTAGTACACAATATATGGATTGAAGTGGATAAGACTAAAGCTAGGGCCGTATTATAAGCCAGGCATCCCACTAATAAGAATGAATATTAGAGACTTCTAATTAAAATCTATTTCGTGAGAAAATTCATATCGAATTTTGCTGGCAAAATGAAAGCTTTTTCACCTTTGATTCAATTCAAAGACTTAGAGAAATTGTTGTAG
>NC_021162.2:34689625-34691168 GCF_000331145.2 Cicer arietinum | reverse complement strand
AGGGAAATTCTCAACACATGGATTCTGATAAAATTAAGGAGGCTTTAGCTAACCGACCAATACTTATTCCTCCAATTCCACGTAAACTACTCAAGTTATGTCTTCTTGTTGAATATGAGCCAATTGGCTACTTGCTTGCCTAGGATGCCAATAATGGTATAAAAAGAGCAGTATATTAGCTTAGTTGAATCTTAAATGATGCATAAATTACATATATGCCTATTGTGAAATTACGTTTATCATTTTTTGAATGCTTTTACTAAACATGAATATTATTTATGACCAAGAGAAACTTTAGTCTTGTGGATGATTGAGAAAGTTAGATATTTACTCACTAGACCCCACATACTGGTTAAGGGAGATTCCTGACTCATGGTGAAACAAGTCACTAGGGAATACCAATGCTTGGACCCAAATCTCCAAAGAAATTGTGAAATGGCTAGCAAATTACTGCATATTCCTACCGATGTAGTTGTCTTACACGTCTCTCATGAGGAAAACGAAGAGGGTAATGAATTAGCTCAACATGCATCCAGATATAAAGAAACACTCCTTAAACTTGTTCATGAGGAATGCCCTATAGAATGATGCCTCCAATGGGTTGACTCTTGGATAAAAGATTTAGTCGTCTACTTAAAATACCTTTCAATCTCAGCCGATTTTAAGTTGAAGCAAAAAGCACCCAACTATGTATTTGTACTATATAAGAGGGGATGCAATGGTATTCTCTTAAAGTGTGTATGGAAGATAGAGTCTTTTAAAATTATAGCCGAAGTTCGTGAAGGAATTTTTGGATCCCACAGGATGGTCCCATAATGAAATGGTTGATTTATCGCCACTAGTATTATTTCCCAACCATAATGGGTAATTGCATCCAATATTCTAAAGGATGTGAAACATGTCAGTTGTATAGACCTATACAAAGTGTATCGACTGAGTTATTGAATCAAATGCTCAAACCTTGGCCCTTCTATGGATGGGCTATAGACCTAATTGGCAAAATATATCTAGGTTATTCAAAAAGACACATGCTCATCATTTACTAGTTTACCAAATGGGTAATTAGGTTTTATTCAATATCAAATCATTTACAAATTTGGCATTCATGAAACTAATATAACAAATCAAGATACAATGTTTACCACGATAAATTGACATCCTTCTTGTAACAATTTGTAATCAAACTATTACATTCCTCTTCCTATTATGCCTAAGCCAATCGGCAAACCGATGCAACCAATAAAATCATCATTGGCCTTATCAAGAAAATTATTGAGGATAAGCAGGAGAAGTGAAAAGAAAGCTTACAAAAAGTCCTATGGACCATTAGGAGTTCTTCAACAACTACTACAAGATTTACCCCTTACAACTCACTTATGGTCATGATGCAATTCTTGCTTTGTAAATTAACTTAGCTTCACTTAGAATTGCTAAGCAAATCAAGTTCAAAATTGACGAAAATTAGTTGGCTATGTTAATGGAAATTGTAACACCCCGTTTTTCAAAGCGAGGGTATATTTTTTTTTTCAAAAGTAATTAAACT
>NC_021162.2:34687788-34689125 GCF_000331145.2 Cicer arietinum | reverse complement strand
CCGAGCCAAAATCCAAAATACACCAAAATACATAAATGGTACTTTAAAATTATGGGTCTTACAGACGGAGTCTGTATATGCTCATGCATTTTCATTCTTTTTGTAAATCGTGCAGACCCGTGATAGGTGGCACCATGATAAATAGTACTTTGGCCTGTGATAGGCTGTACATTTATGATTTACATTTTTGAAAACCTTGCAGACCCGTGATAGGTGGCACCTCGATAAACTGTACAGGCCCGTGATAGGCAGTACGTTTATGGTTTTCGCTTTTTTGTAAATTGTGCAGACCCGTGATAGGTGGCACCTTGGTAAATAGTACTTTGGCCTGTGATAGGCGGTACATTTACAATTTACGTTCTTTTTAGTAAACCGTGCAGACCCGTGATAGGTGGCACCTCGGTAAACGATACGGGCCCGTGATAGGCAGTACGTTTATGGTTTACGCTCTTTAGTAAATCGTGCAGACCCATGATAGGTGGCACCTCGGTTATTGGTACTTTGGCCTATGATAGGCGGTACAATTATGATTTACGGCCCTTTGAGGAGGATTTTGGTTTGGAATTCTGAGTCCATGCATTTTGACATATACGCATCGCATTAGGGTGCTTGGCACACGAGTCGTGTTTGAATCAAGTTATGATTGAGTGTTATGTATTGATTTTGTGTGTAAGTGTGACTAATTGTAAACTATTTCGAAACTCAAGTTGTCGTGGTAATTGTGTTGGAATTGCTATGTGTTATGTATTGATTATCGTGTGTAAGTGTGATGGATTGTAAAACTATTTCGAAACCCAATTTGTCGTGGTGATTGTGTGGGAATTGCTAAGTGTTAAGATTTGGAGTTGTGTATGAATGTGATTGAATTAGTTTATGTATTTTTGGAAGGACAAGCAGGGAAATCGATTTCCCAATCGATTTGGGAAGTTACAGGGGCTCAACTATTTATAAAATCGATTTCCCAATCGATTTGGGAAGTTACAGGGGCTCAACTATTTATAAAATCGATTTCCTAATTGATTTGGCCATGCAGGAATTCAGCAAAACTGACAAAAATCGATTGGCATTTAAGTTAGAGGCTCAGCTATCCTGTCAATCGATTGCTCAATCGATTGAATTAAGCCCATAATTCAAATTTCACTAAAAACCTTCAGGAAATCGATTTGGAAATCGATTGGCTTAGTAGAAATTCCTATTTTGATTTAGATAACAGATTGCTCAATTGATTTATCAATGTCTTGGTTAGTTATGTATTACTTGATGGATTGAGAACCTTATTTTGACTTTATTTTTAATTGGTAAGCATTATATGAACTTTTAGCACATGGAAAATCCTT
>NC_021162.2:34687273-34687734 GCF_000331145.2 Cicer arietinum | reverse complement strand
TTTCGGTTGGTGACCCTTTTCATCTATTGTGTAAATCTGGGCTTTGCCCTCAGATGAGAGCCAGGACGATCCTACTGGTTCGTACCCTACGGATGGGAATGTAGATGGGAATGCTTGACTGGAGCTATGTTAGGAGGATCTCACGGGGCGCGTGGCGATCACTCAGGGTGTATAGCTATAGTTTTTTTGAAGAATGATCATATTAGGATGACATAGAGGGAACATATGTTTTTTTAGATTACGTTATTTTGAACTGGAAATTTGTACCTTTACTAATATTGTCAGCTTGACATGTTATTTTCGATGGGTTACATGTACCACTTTTTGATGTGTAAATATTTTGGATTCATATTTTGAGAAACTTTTCCGCTGCTTGTATATTATAATGACTCAATTATTTATCCAAAGGTATTACCTTTTTTATCTCTCTGTTTTATTTTAATTTCTTTTGAAAAAAAAAA
>NC_021162.2:34685789-34686818 GCF_000331145.2 Cicer arietinum | reverse complement strand
AGGTAATTAACAATGAATAATAAATTAGAATCACCATCATAACTGAAAACTACATTCAGAAATATAGTTTACAACATGTTTAATAGATTCATAAAATATTACATCTTGAAAACAAACTGCGATTGTCTGATTACATCATAAAACAAAAGATCAACTTCTAAGTCCAGGAGTTTGGAACTGATCTTCTAATGCTAATATCCATGACTCATGTTCCTCCAGCTGCTAAAAAAATAATAATTTGGATGAGATAAAATATCTTAGTGAGCTCTATAAATAAGAGGAAAACAATCTCAAATAGTTTCTTTCATGAAGGTGTATAAAACATACAAAAGTAGTTATACATCTCAAGAAGAAAAAAAATAATCGTCATTATTATTATTATTATTATTATTAAACATGTCTATTTATATATATATATATATATATATATATATATATTTATATATATATATATATATATATTATTCTGAACAAAAAATGCATGACCTCAAATCTTTTCCTTTGGAATAAGGTAAAGTCGCCCAATATCTTAGTGTGGGTCACCAAGATATTGAGTCCTGATTGGTAAAGGAGGTCTGGCCAAACCCCAATCAGCGTCCTGATTGTTCTCCTTTACCTGTTATCCCATGCCTGGAATAACCTAAATGTCCCACCGTGATTAAGGCCATGCATGATGTGATTAATGATATTGTACAAAACTTAAGAATGTTTTGTATGAAGTGCACTTGTTATGTCATATATAAAATGCATTATCCATTCATATCAATTTATAAATAACTTTAGATGATATACGAAACTCATAATACTTTAATCCTAAGCCCTTAATTCAAAATAAAAATTTTAGACAAGAATATAAAAGCAACATTGGAGTCATGAGTTTAGTAACACATCAAAGTCATGAAAAATAGTAAACATATAAAAGTCATGAAATTAATAACAACATAAAAGTCATGAAAAAAAATCATTTGAATGCAGTTTTAAAAAAAAAACCTATATGCAAAATTTCATTTCATCGCACTCTAATTCTCC
>NC_021162.2:34683978-34684774 GCF_000331145.2 Cicer arietinum | reverse complement strand
ATACTTAAAATGTAGAGAGGAAATTATGCCATTGCCCTTCATTTGTCCAAATATTACAATAATGCCCTTTTTTTTATTTTTAAACAATTAAACTAATTATTTTATTTTTAAAATTAACAATTTTAAACATTAACTTCTATACTTAACAAAACAAAAATAAATAGGTTGTTACATCCTCCACCACTTAAAAAAAATTTTGCCCTCAAAATTTAGAGGATTACCTATTGGAAGAGGTAAGCATACTCCTTTTGCATGTCTGCCTCTATTTCCCATGTTGCTTCTTCTACAGAAGATCCTTCCCAAACAACCTTCACTACTGGAATTTCTTTGTTTCTCAATGCTTTTACACTTCTATCTATAATTTGTACTGGCATTGGGTCATAAGTAAGGTTTGACTTGAGTTGAACAGACTCATGACTCAAAATTTGGTGAGGATTAGGAATGTATTTCTTTAACTGGGAAACGTGAAAAACATTGTGTAGATTGGATAGTTTGGGTGGCAAGGCTATTCTGTATGTAGAGGAACCAATCCTCTGCAATATTTGAAAGGGTCCAACAAAACGAGGGTTTAGCTTCTTGACCTTTAGCACTCTTCCAATGCCAATGGTGGGGGTAACTCTAAAAAAAACATGATCTCCTTCCTCAAACTCTAAAGGTCTTCTCCTGATATCAGCATAGCTCTTTTGCCTGCTTTGGGCTATCTTTAATTTATCCTTAATTACCTTAATCTTTTCAGTGGTTTCTTGGATAACTTCAGGACCTAAGATCCCCTTGTCCCCTACTTCTGACCAACATA
>NC_021162.2:34682692-34683968 GCF_000331145.2 Cicer arietinum | reverse complement strand
CAATGCTGGCATGGTAACTGTTGTTGTAGGAAAACTCTACCAGAGGCAAATGTGTATCCCAGTTTCCTCCTTCCTCTAAAATGCAAGCTCTCAGCATATCCTCTAGAGTCTGAATGGTTCTTTCGGTTTGACCATCAGTCTGGGGATGGTAGGAAGTACTAAGGTGTAGTCTAGTTCCTAGAGACTTTTGAAATGCCTTCCAAAACATGGAGGTAAACTTAGGGTCCTTATCTGATATGATACTAAAAGGCACCCCATGCAACCTCACTATTTCCTTAATGAATAACTTGGCTAGTTTGAGGGTGTTGTATTTTGACTTTACTGGTAAGAAATGGGCTGACTTAGTTAATCTGTCCACAATCACCCAAATGGAATCATACCTAGTGTGGGTATGTGGCAAACCTACAACAAAATCCATGGAAATTGAGTCCCATTTCCACTCAGGTATTTCCAGAGGCTGTAGCAATCCTGCTGGTCTTTGATGTTCTATTTTCACCTTTTGGCAAGTTAGGTATTGACCCACAAAAGTAGCCACATCAACCTTCATACCTGGCCACCAATAATTTTTCTTAAGGTCTTGGTACATCTTGGTAGATCCAGGATGGATAGTTAGGTTACTTTTGTGAGCTTCCTCTAGTATCAGTCTCTTTAATTCTGAATCCTTAGGTACCCAAATTCTGCCCTGAAATAGGATTGTTCCATCTCGTGCCCTAGTAAATCTTTCTTGGTCCTTTCTAAGTTGCAACTCTTCATCCATCCCTTGAGATTGCCTAATTTGGTCTCTAAGGCTACTGGTTATCTCTAGTTTATTTAAAAGAATTCCCCCTTGAAGGATTGTCATATTTAGGTTCAAGTCTCTAAGGTTTTCTAGCAGTGCAAGTTCTTTTATCATGAGATGAGACATATGTAGGGATTTCCTGCTCAATGCATCGGCCACTACATTGGCCTTGCCTGGGTGGTATTTCAGTTCAAATTCATAATCTTTCAAAAATTCCACCCACCTTCTTTGCCTCATGTTAAGTTCCCTCTGGTCGAATAGATACCTTAGGCTCTTGTGATCGCTGAAAACATCAAATTGTGCTCCATACAGATGATGTCTCCAGATCTTCAAGGCAAACACTATGGCATCCAATTCAAGGTTATGAATGGGATAGTTTCCCTCATGAGGCTTTAGTTGTCTTGAAGCATAAGCCACTACTTGGTTGTTTTGCATCAATACACAACCTAAACCTTTCAGGGATGCATCACAATACACTTCAAATCTTAAGGTTGGATC
>NC_021162.2:34680094-34681261 GCF_000331145.2 Cicer arietinum | reverse complement strand
TGGGGCTCCCCAAGGAGACACACTTGGTCGGATAAACTGCTTGGTTATCAAGTCCTCTAATTGGTTTTTCAACTCACTCAATTCAAACGGGGACATCCTGTAAGGGGCAATGGAGATTGGTCCTGTTCCAGGGACCAAATCTATTGAGAACTCTACTTCTCTTTCAAGAGGCAAAGATGTCACATCCTCTGGAAAGAAATCCTCAAACTCACTGACTACAGGAATATTGGACAAGTCCATTTCAGACCCTGAGTTAGAGGATAGTAATAATAATACGCCTTGAACCCCATTGGTCAGACATTGGAAGAGTAGGGAATTGTTGGTCAAGGAGCGGTATTTGGTTTCCTCTGGTTGGGGAGTTCTTGGAGGAATTATGACTTCCCTACCATGGCAAATCAAAGTTACTGAATGATCAGACATCCAATCCATTCCTAATATGATGTCCAAGCCCTTAAGGGGCAAACAGACTAGGTTTATTGGAAAAACTCTATCAAACAAAGTGATTTGACACTGGTGACATACTAAGGAGGTCTCTATTGAATTCTTAGATGCAATGCTTACAATTAAGGGATAAGGCATTTCAAGTACAGGAAGATTATGTTGCAAAACAAAATCAGAGGAAATGAAAGAATGGGATGCACCAGTGTCAAACATAACAATTAAAGGAATTTCATTTATGAATCCAGTGCCAGTTATTAGATTATGATTCATACCTTTCTTTGCACTGAGAGCAAAGACCCTTCCAGTGTTAGACTTGTTTGGGTTGGACTCTGCTTGTTTTTGGCGTATTGGGCAAAAGGGAGCCATATGACCAGGCTGTTTGCAGTAGTAGCAGACTTGTTTTCCAACCAAGCACTCTCCCCCATGATCTCTGCCACACTTAAGACACTTCTTTGCTCTTGGGGAACTGGATGTCTGTACTTGTTTTCCCTTTCCTTGGGGAGTCTTTACCTTCAATTATTGACCAAATTTTCCAAACTCTTTCTTTTGTTGCCACTTAACCTGTCTCTCCTCTTGTACCTTCTTTAAATTGTCTTCAACAATGTAGCTCTTGTGTACAAGAGTAGAATAGTTAGTAAGCTCCATATGGCCTATGTTCCCTCTGATTTCAGGTCTCAATCCCCATTCAAATTGGTTTATCTTCCATTCTTCTGTGGGTGCATATTG
>NC_021162.2:34641797-34679627 GCF_000331145.2 Cicer arietinum | reverse complement strand
TAGATTCATAAAATATTACATCTTGAAAACAAACTGCGATTGTCTGATTACATCATAAAACAAAAGATCAACTTCTAAGTCCAGGAGTTTGGAACTGATCTTCTGATGCTAATATCCATGACTCATGTTCCTCCAGCTGCTAAAAAAATAATAATAATTTGGATGAGATAAAATATCTCAGTGAGCTCTATAAATAAGAGGAAAACAATCTCAAATAGTTTCTTTCATAAAGGTGTATAAAACATACAAAAGTAGTTATACATCTCAAGAAGAAAAAAAAACAATCATCATTATTATAATTACTATAATTATTATTATTATTATTATTATTATTATTATTAAACATGTCTATTTATTTATATATATATATATATATATATATATATATTATTCTGAACAACATATGCATGACCTCAAATCTTTTCCTTTGGAATAAGGTAAAGTCGCCCAATATCTTAGTGTGGGTCACCAAGATATTGAGTCCTGATTGGTAAAGGTGGTCTGGCCAAACCCCAATCAGCGTCCTGATTGTTCTCCTTTACCTGTTATCCCATGCCTGGAATAACCTAAATGTCCCACCGTGAGTAAGGCCATACATGATGTGATTAATGATATTGTACAAAACTTGAAATGTTTTGTATGAAGTGCACTTGTTATGTCATATATAAAATGCATTATTCATTCATAACAATTATAAATAACTTTAGGTGATATACCTTAATTCAAAATAAAAATTTTAGACAAGAATATAAAAGCAACATTGGAGTCATGAGTTTAGTAACACATCAAAGTCATGAAAAATAGTAAACATATAAAAGTCATGAAATTAATAACAACATAAAAGTCATGAAAAAAAAATCATTAATGCAGTTTTAAAAAAAAAAACACCTATATGCAAAATTTCATTTCATCGCACTCTAATTCTCCTAATCTGTAATAATCCAAAATAGTTCACTCAAAAATTTCAGTACCTAAAATCATCATTCTAAAAGAAATTAGCGTAACATAACACAATTTCACAAACACACATCAGAGGCAACAACAGCGGTAAAGTGCATAAATCGTGCTCGACAAGCATAATCATCTTAAATCTAGTGATGCACATACAATTAAATTTTTCCTAATAGATAATTCATTCACAAACATCACAACCATAAACAACAGCCTACGTTCTAACTTATTTTCAATAACTCCAGAAAATGAAATCCCTAATTGTAACAACAACAACAACAAAAACCCTTTAATAAAAAGAACTCACCTATAAACACAACATAATTGGTCTCATCTCAAAATTCGAAATCAATAATTCATGAAAAAATCTGATTCTAAGATTTGTTTACATAGTTTTGTTTTTATTTAGAAAACCAAACTTAAATACCACAAAGCTCCTACAGCCGTTATCACAGTATTTTCATCAAACACCTCTCATGCATTGAATAATTGGGATAAAAAAAATAGAATTTTCTATCCAGTAAATAGAACCAGCATGCAGCTAAAACATTTCTTAACAATCTAATTGAAAGAAATTTCAACAAAAACTTCTCAAAACTAACATGCATGCACAAGTCTTTGGAGAAATTTCTTAAATGAAGAATGTAGGACACATTGGGGGCTATTTGCAATCAATGCAACCTCTGAAGTTATATACTCTTTAGATCCCTTGCACGACAATTACAACAATCACTCCGATATAAAGACTATGTTCGACACGTAAGTAATATTCATTTATTTCTTACATATATATATAAATAATATGTTTGTTAATGCTATAATAATCACATTTATTTATTTGATAGTGCTTTACAAGTTTTTCGAGTTCAAAGAGGTGCTACAGTGTCGAAGCAAAAGTCAAATAACATCACATAGATTCTAATAAAGGTTTGAAATATATGCCTTTAAAATTTCATTTACAATCAATGCACAAATATTTATTGACTTATATGTTTTATTTTAATAGTTATATGAATATATGGTAGTTCTGTTTTGTGTAGTTCTGATAGTTATATGTATATGAATAGGGCACATTTGAAAAGTTGTGAATATGTAATTATATGAATATGTATATAGTTCTGTGCTGTTGTCAATATGTGAATATGTATATGAATATATTGTGAATTGATTGTGTAAATATGTAAAGTTATAAAGTTAAATTATAAAGTTATATAGTTCAGTTGTTGTGTACTAATTGTGAAATGATTGTGTGAACTGATTCTGGATGAACATGATTTTGGAAAAAAAAAAATTAAAAGACAGCGCTTTCTAAAAAAATACCATAAAAAACCAAAAAGCGCTTTTTAAAAATTCCATTTACAACGTTTTTTTAATAAAACTAAAATAAGAATGCACATTTTACAGCGTTTTTTCAAAAAAGAGCTGTAATAGGTGCATAATAATGCATCTATTGTTTACACCTTTTACAATGCTTTTTCAAAAAACGCTATAATAGGTGCATAATAATGCATCTATTGAATGCACCTTTTACAGCGCTTTGTCCAAAAAGCGCTGTAAAACGAATATAACAAGCGCGCAATATATCTACCTATTTTATAACGCTTTTTATTTTAAAAAGCGTTGTTGTATCTTTTTACAGCGCTAGATACTACAACGCTTATTTTTTTGAAAAAGCGTTGTAAATGGCTTAAAAAAAATGCTGTAAAATAGGTTTTTCTCATAGTAAAATAAATAAAAAATTAAAAGACTAAAACCTAAACTTAGTCAAATCTCAAACATTTGTTATTGAATCAAAAATAGAAGTTTTGCAATAAAAAAAATACAACTTTTAAACATTCAAAAAGTTGAAAATACAAGTTTCAATGAATTTCTTATTGACATTTTCTATATTTGATTTTTTTAACTAATTTCCTTATGGCACTTGTTACCATTTGCTAAATAGTTTTAAGGATTATTTGTGGTTTTCATCTTTAGTAATAAAAAAAATTGTTACGAAAACTTTTGTTTGGTCTATAGACAGAATAGTAAATATCACTAGAAAGTTAACACAAATATGCAAGGTTTTAAATTTAAATCCAAGACAAATTATCCAACCTAAATATTATTAAAACAAAAACTTTACTAATGGCATTAGTGTTGGTGCAATGTTTAATATTTGAACTTAAACTTGTATCATATTATTTATTTTAAAATGAGGCAATTTGAGTTGTTATGTTTTTTAAACGTAATAAATTCGGTGAGTAAAATTCGATTTGATTAAACATCAAGTGGATGACTCTATGAGAGATTATAGAACTTTACTCTTAAATATATGTAGCCAACTGTTATACGTGGACTGATAACCTTATCTCACATGTTATAGATATGAGATATCAAATCATAACATAGGTGCACATTAGAGTATATGTGCACTGGATTCATCCACCATGAGAATATTACGCATTGTGTTATGTAAGTTTCACAAGTTATTATCATCGTGATAATGGTGTACGTCAACCTCTAACTTGAAACCACTATGATCCCTACATAGGGAGTTTAATGTTCCATTGCCGTCAAACTTTGGCTGTAACAAGGCAACTATAAAGTTGATCAACTGAACACTCAACAAGTCATGCAAAGGAACATAAGTGAACTAGATGAAATTTGTTCCTTCTTTATTATAGGAGTAATATCAGTGGGCCCTTTGATGGAGTATGACTGTAAAATACATGGTGGTGCTGAAATAAATCAAAATGAGATATTGCTTTTATTTGTTGTTACTAAGTAAACTCGAATATCAAGAAATATAATATTGAACTATACAACGATGACACACACAATGACTTGTGTTCTATATAAATATAAGGGCAAAAGTGTAATTGTACACCAACATCATTATCACAAAAATGTTATGTTAAATCACAAGACATTCTTGTCACTTGAGTACTAGTCATGTGTTAGCTAGATATTGGTGTTAATAATATTAAATAGATGATTTAATTTTATTACAAACATTACAAAAATCTACAAGATCACAACACACGTGAGATCGGATTAATGAGAGGTGAAAAACGTAAATAAGTAAGACTTATTTGATTTAATGGTATGATGCACTGACATGAATTAAGTGAAACGCAGAACGTCGTAAATTACGGTGAGCTAGGTCAATATAAGGGTTTATAAATAAAACCTTCTAAAAATGGTTATCAGAAACAAAAACCCTAGCTGTTCTGTATTAGTCTCACTTATCGGCTACTACTAAAACTAATATTGCTCTCATTCTAGGTTTGTTTCTATAGAATATGTAAAAACATTATTGTTTGGAACAATTTTCGTGATTCTCTTTAACATTTGTTATAAAATAATTTTCGTGATTCTCTTCATCATTTGTTATCAATATTATGCGCTGTACGAAGTAATTGCATAAACCTGATTTATGATCATTTATAAAGAGGTTTTTAAAATTCCGTTGCTAGGATATTTTATTTGATTTTCCTTTGACATTTATTAGCGGGATATTTATTACTATTTAATTTAATAAATATGTTGGTATAAAGAAGCCCGTAACGTAATGGTATAATTATTGGTCCCCACTGTTATTTTCTTCCAAAAAAAGAATCTCTTACCATTCTTCGTGAGTTTTCTCTCATACGCGCTCTGTCATTCTCTCCCTCTTTCTCTTTCATATAATACATTCACATTTGACTTCGTAAGTATATATATAAGTAGCGGTGATGATATACTAACAAGACCAAATTGCCTTCTAACTAGTGACTTTCACAAAGCTCACAAGGAGCTACAGCCTTATTTTTCATATCATTCTGTGTCTACCATTTCTCAATCTACCATGGGAACTCAAGCACCCAAAGATGTAAGTATCTTTGTCCTGTATCTTTCTTTATCTTTAAATATAATTTTTATTTTCAAGTCATATTGTAATATTTTATGATATTAAATTGTAGTCTGCAACTATAATACTCATTTTGATGTCTATACAATTACAATTGTGATTGCCTTTCTAATATAAAGATCTGCTGTGTAATTACAACTGCGACCAGTAACAACAATTTAAAATCATAATATATACATTAAAAATAATATTAAACGTTGAACATATTTTAAAACCATGTTCTTTATTTGCATTTGGGTTTTGTATACTCTGTTTTGGTTTATTCAAATCTGCATATATACATTTAAATGAAACAACAAAAAGACAACGTTTTTAGTTTTAACGTAAATTAACTTAAAACAAAGGGGATACGTCTGACAAAATAAACTTAACTCTCATAACAAAATTACGATGCTGCAGAGAGAATATGTGAAGAAAAAAACATTGTAGAATCCTAATCTTTGTTGTTTTCTTTTGTTTTGTTGAGGATAAATGTTTTGTTTTATGATGTTTCCGATATTCTAACATATTTAGTTATTGGGTAATTAAAACAGTTAATGATCCATGAATCATGAGAGATTTTAATTTCATTAATAGCCCTAACCGTTTTTTCTTGGTTTAGAGATTAAGTCTACGGGAAATCCGTGATAGGATTTTAAATGCAAACTTGAAAGATTCAAACCCTTTAGCTTTAGGTAGTCACTATTTTTTACTAGTTAAATTAACCACGAGTTCATAAAAAAAAGAAAGTAAATTAACCATGGGTTATGCTAACTAGATTGAAGACCAAACCAATGTCATGTGATGCCCTCTTCTTATCCGTGGTTGACCAATGGCTTGTGAAAACGCACGTCATCATTAAAAAAAACCAATAAAAAATTATGAATAATTAAATAATAATAATAAAATAGTAAAATACGGAGTATAAAAAAATCCGGTTTTCTCCTTCCTTCCTCTCTCTGTTAGTCTTTATCTTCATTGGCTGCGCAAAGAAAAAAAATTGATTTAATTCTTATGTGAATACTGTATCCCCTTACCACCATTATTTTTCACAACTATTTTCTTCTCCACCATTATTCTTATGTGAATGCTATATCCTTGAATCTAAGTAGTCTCTTGCTTCATATTACTTTTTTATTTTCCTAATATTTTATTTATTAGTTAATTATTTTTAATATCCTAATTGTTGTTTTTAGTGATGTGTTTAATTGCGTTTTTCACATAAGAATTTCTATCTTTTTTTTTTTATGACAATATTTATATTGATTTAATCATCACTATATTTTAATTTTAACATGGTAGATTTTTCCTGTTGTATTTATATTTTTAGGAACTAAGTATATTTTTAATACACTATTAATATATTTAAGAAAAAAAATTATTGACACGCTTTTCTAAAAAAATCTTAGTATTAAGTGAAATTAAATATAGATTTTTTTTATGAAGAAAATGGGATAGACCCAAACAAAACTTAGAAAATATAATAGTAAATCAAAACTAGAATATATGTATATGTCATTGTAATGTGTCATCTATTTAACTTTTTCTCAATTTGTATTATTTTTTGGACTATTCTAGTCAAATATCACAGTTCTATTTTTATTCGGAATAGAAAGTCACACTGTGACAACTAGATGTATTTACGGATACTCCATTTATTGTGATTAATATACGCATGTTCTCATCACTACTCAAGCACATGGATTCGTAGAATCTACACACACATTTATATCTTCAATAGTTTAATTTTCATGAATATACTATGTTTTTCTTAAAATTTCAATTGACAACACACGCTGAGTTTAGGGGTAAAAATACCATAGTTCGATCTACACAGATGATAGGAATTTTTTTAAGATTGACCAAGTCCCACACCAAATATTAGTCTCATAATTAATAATAAATTAAAATGGTTAAAGTCTGAGGATACTTGAAGTTGTGGTGCAACCGGGGTTAGAGTTTTAAGTAAAGTGGTTTACAAAAAACATATCTTAACAAAAAAAATTACTTTGTCAAAAAAAGAAAAAAAACAGAAAAGTGAAATATACTACTTGTTCTATTCCCCTGCCAACAAAATTAATAGTTTAATGTCATAATAAATAAATTTTTACTCATATGTTAATTAAAGTATAATTAAGTACAATATCATTTCTTAATTAAGTGGATCCCAATTAAAGCCTAAAAAAAATATACTTTGTATGAGGTTTTTTATTTGATGAGGCAAAAAAAATATCTACCCTCAAGTTGAAACTTGAAATACGATATCACAATTGCCATAACTTGTCAAATTATATGGTGCACAAAAGTCAAGGTTAGATAAAGACAAGCACTTTTCTAGGAACTTTCCAAGAAGTTTGGGTGCTCTTTGTGAGTTTGTGTTCCCACTTGCCTTTAGTGATGGAAGTAATCGATGACATGGCCTTTAGTGCCTATCAAATCAGAAAGGACTCCCTCGTACATAAGGAGTCTCCAAATAAAACTTTGTTTGATTATTCATTAGAAAATTTTAGGTACCTTTGATCAGTGGAATAAGAGACGAAATTAATATAATTATCGTATTATATTTTGTTTTAATTTAATATTTGATTAAATAATAAGAAATGGTAAATTATTTTTGAACAGTATCTAATTTTATTTATATAGTTAAATTTTTGTCTTAAATTTAAACTAAATTAAATACTAATAATATCAAATAAAATATTATGTCTCTACCATATCATTCACACCAAACATGTCTTAAAATTTTATTCTCTAGCTTCATAATAATTTTCACATTTTAAAAAAAGTTATTGTATATTAGTGTCAATTTTAGTTTCCAATGTAATTTTAAGTCTTTTTTTAATTGTATTATTTAATGAATAGTATATTTATAATTTATTATTTTTTCACTTTGCATATATAATTACTGGAATACACCGATAGTTAATAATAATTAATTTAATAAAGTCATTATTTTCCTTTTATTTATTATCTATTCTTAATTTGTAGGACAACATGCTAATTTTATTTGTTGTTGTTGATTAAACAGATAGATGAAAATATTCAGAAGCAAAAGGCACTTGAAGACTGGCTTCCAATTAGTTCTTCAAGAAATGCAAAATGGTGGTACTCTGCTTTTCACAATGTTACTGCCATGGTTGGAGCTGGTGTTCTTAGTCTCCCTTATGCCATGTCCGAGCTTGGATGGTATATTTTTAATTCTACTTTTTATTATACAAAATCATGTATAAAAATAAATTAACAAAGTTAATATATTGCTTACAGAATAGGGTTAATTCATATGAATAAATTAGACTATTTTCCCAATTATAAATATATATAATAAGATATAATAATATTTCACTTTATTTCATTAATCTATTATTGCAAAACTTCTATGACATAAAAACTTTAATGTCTTTAATCTATTCCTGATTATCATTGTTCCAACACACCTTAAATTTTATATAAATGTATTTAAGATGTGCTAAAAAAATGTCTTAAGTGTGTTGAAACAAAGAAAAATAATATTTTTTTTAGAGATTTGATTAAAGTATATGAGAGATGTGTTGTATAAAGGTCATACGGACACAAAAACACGGCTAATCTGAAAGATGTATGTGCTTCATAGGTGCTTCAATACTATTATAATAATTTTATTTCTTACCTGTGTTTACACATAAAAGAAGGAAAGAAAGAACCACAACATTTTTTTTTATATAAAATGTGTTTTTAAATCAAAATTAGCATGTATTTGTTGACAAGAAAATCACAATGTATTTATTTTCCAGGGGTCCTGGAGTAACAGTACTAGTTCTCTCATGGATAATAACTCTATACACCTTATGGCAAATGGTTGAGATGCATGAAATGGTTCCAGGAAAACGTTTTGATAGGTACCATGAACTTGGTCAACATGCTTTTGGAGAAAAGTTAGGTCTCTATATTGTTGTACCACAACAAATTATTGTTGAAGTTGGTGTAAACATTGTTTACATGGTCACCGGAGGAAAATCTTTGCAGAAGTTCCATAATACTGTTTGTTCAGACTGCAAAAAGATCAAGTTGACTTACTTCATTATGATTTTTTCCTCTGTTCACTTTGTATTGTCTCATCTCCCCAACTTCAACTCCATTTCTGGTGTTTCTTTGGCAGCAGCAGTCATGTCCTTAAGGTACATTTGATTTTGTAGTCACTAATTGTTTTAATTTATCATCTTCCTCAAGGTTTAAATATGACATTGATGTTAACTTTTTCATGGTGTAGTTACTCTACAATTGCTTGGGCAGCATCTGCTCATAAAGGTGTTATAGAAGATGTTCAATATGGTTATAAATCCAAGTCTACATCAGGAACTGTCTTTGGCTTCTTCAATGCCCTTGGCGATGTAGCTTTTGCTTATGCTGGACACAATGTGGTGCTTGAAATTCAAGCAACTATTCCTTCAACACCAGAAAAGCCGTCAAAGGGTCCTATGTGGAGAGGAGTGATTGTCGCCTACATAGTTGTGGCTCTGTGTTACTTTCCGGTTGCTCTCATTGGTTACTGGATGTTTGGTAACAGTGTTGATGACAACATTCTCGTCACTTTAGAGAAACCTAAATGGCTTATTGCAATGGCAAACATGTTTGTTGTTATCCATGTTATTGGAAGTTAT
This sequence comes from Cicer arietinum, assembly GCF_000331145.2. Classification (NCBI taxonomy): domain Eukaryota; kingdom Viridiplantae; phylum Streptophyta; class Magnoliopsida; order Fabales; family Fabaceae; genus Cicer; species Cicer arietinum. The sequence continues at coordinate 34,670,171 of NC_021162.2, read as the reverse complement.
CAGGTGAGTGGAGCTCAAACTTATTTTTAATCTTTTATTGATTGATTTGTTATGCTTTATCTTCACATTCAATATCTTTGACATTATATTTTAGATATTTTTAATAACAACCTAATTTATTGTGTTTGTTTATAATAATGAAAATATTTCTTTAAGAAAGGTGTAAATAAAAAATATGATTTTTGTTAAAACTATAACTTAAAAAACTTCTTATTTAGTAATTTTCATTTTTTAGATTCACTTTTTTTAAAAAGATGTAAGTGATAACTCTACAACTTCTTAATTCTCATTTTTGAAAAAACTGTAAATGCTTTTTATTAAAAAAGGGTACATAATTGTAAAAAAAAACATTTTGTAACACAAATCTTATTTTGGTATAAAATTAAAGTACATTGACTCAATTTTGTAAATGTAGATATATGCAATGCCGGTGTTTGATATGATTGAAACTGGGATGGTGAAAAAGTTGAATTTCAAGCCTACCACAACACTTCGTTTCATTGTGCGAAATGCGTATGTGGGTAAGTAAAAATCTTCCTATTATTCAAATCAAACTAAGTTGTAATATAACTTTTAGTTGATTTCTTTTTGTTGTTCAAACTAATATGGATTGACATATTATTGTTTTTATGATTTCAGCATTCACAATGTTTATTGCAATTACCTTCCCATTTTTCGGTGGTCTACTAGGATTTTTTGGAGGATTTGCTTTTGCACCAACAACATACTTTGTAAGCTAATAAGTTTAGAGAATTTTAATATAGTTAATAGTTTTTATGATTTAATAACTATTTCATTCAATTAATCTTTCATTTTCTTCCTTAATTTTCAGCTACCATGTGTCATGTGGCTTGCAATCTACAAACCAAGGAGATTCAGTTTGTCTTGGTGGAGTAACTATGTATGTTTTACTTTGGTTTTTATTTCAAATATTATTTTTTAAATGGTTCTGTTTCAAGTTAGGTTTAATCCCGTTTCATTGATTATAGGTTTGCATTGCTTTTGGCCTATGTTTGATGATTTTATCACCTATTGGAGGATTGAGGTCAATCATACTTAATGCGAAGAACTACGACTTCTATTCTTAAATGCATTCTCCTCCATAGAAAAAATAATGGTAAAGTTAGGTGTGCAAATGCTGAAAGGAATCAAATTGTGTGAAAGAAATTGGTAATCTACTGTGAATGAGTGATTTTTCCTTTTGAAGCTTCCAACACATGCTTATGAGTGGAGAAAAGTGGCCACAACAAAGTAAAGGGAATTTTCTAGAAAGCTGTTTTAGTGAACTTGTTTGGTATAATTACCTATCCTGCTTTTATTATTTATAAATTTCTTATTTTTAATTCTATTGTATTAAAATTTACAAATAACGTGCTTTGGGACTTAATAAAAAAGTTATTTCTTCTATTAAGAGATATAATTATGAAAATGGTGTGAATAATTGCATGTACGGTGGATGTCTATATTCGTATATCTTATAACTCTTGCCGTTAAAAATCACTCACTCTATTATGATAGTGCACTTAACAATACACTTTTTATTGTGAATAATTAGAGTTTGACGCATGTTTATCTTTCTACACCTTATAATTCTCATAATTAAAGGTCATTCAATTCATTATGTTAATACACCTAATAATAAATTATTAATAGACTTGTAAGTTACAAGATTTAAGTCCTATGAATAGGATTCATATATGGCCTTGTAACAATGTAACTTGAAGACCATAATTTAATACTCTCTTGTTCTATCATTATCTCTTTCTGCCTTATTTATATTGTTTTATAATTTTTGTTATTTTCATAACACTCTTAATGTATTTGTAAGTTACAAAAATTGTTTCCTGTGGAGTTTGAATAGTTTATCGTTTTAAAAACTATTTGTTTTTCTTATAAAGACAGTTTTTTATTAGATCATTCAACTTTCTATTGAAAGAAGTTTAGCAAGAGTAAGTTTGAGTCCTAAAGAGCTAAAAGGCTATAATTAAAAGAGACTAAAGAGACACATATATTTTTATACTAGTTCACAACAAATTGTTTCAACGTCTAGTCCTCCCCTTTCAGAGAGGTTTTGGCTCAGTACGATCGTTGGCTCAGTACGACCGAGGACTAATCTATAGCCTCTCTAGGCTTTCGTTCCGAGAACCATTCTTTAACATACTGACATCTCGCCGTTAAGGTTCATGAGGGTCTTGTACCTTTTCAAGTACCAATTTGAGAATGAAGGGGTTGTGCCACTATTAGGCTGATCTACATCAGTTCTAGTTTGTGTCTGATTTCACAAAATATGTTTCGAGGATTTTAACTATCATTGAGAGGATGTTACATATTCAATCTTATATCAGTTCATGTGTATGAAAACACTTTTACTGATTTTCGTCAATAATAATAACTCTCTACTAAGAGAATTTTTCATTCATCATTTTTTGATGTGTTCTTGGATTTTCCAGAATTGCACTACTTTATTCTATGTTGTGTTGGCTTTCTTGATAGACCCATTTCATCTTAAATACAAGGAGGAAGTTCCCATCGAGATGTTTTCGTTGACAGTCCTTTAGGGTATGGCATTTGTACTTTTAGGGTCAGACTCATGTACTTCACTTTGTAGAAAGACAACATGTATCTTCATGGATTTCAACAATTTAACCATTGAGGATAAATCTATCCATTGAGCTTAGGACTGACTCCCATGAATCACTCCTTCAAATATGTATGACAATAAAAGGAACAATGGGTACGGGATCAGAGGATAGAATAGTCAGAGTACTACCTTACGGATCATCAGAGCCAACATGTTATCAGGGGATGTATATTATCATAGAAAACAAATTATGGATGATTAACAGAGGGTGTGCACAAAAAGTACATTGATCAGAGGATGTCTTTTAGATCATTAACTCTTATCAGAGCATTGAATTTTCCATAAGCAATACCTTTGACAGAGTGTTGACTTTTCCTGAGGATACAAAGTAGTTCAAAGTCAAGACGCTTTGATAAGATAATTAGAGGAAGAGGCAATCAATTGCTCATCATGCTTGTTAGAGGAAGATGCATAATAATTCTTGTTACGATTGTTAGAGTTGGAGGCATACGAATTCTTGTTGCGTTTGTGTATCAGAGTCAGAGACAGAAGAATTTTTATTACGCTTGAGTATTAGAGGTAGAGGAATATAATCCAATTGAGTTTATTAGAGGCAACTGAGATACTACGTTGCTCGCATTCAGAGTCAACTGAAGCTTGTGATAATACGAGTGCGTGTCACCAAACTTTACACTGCCAAACTTTACCTTATATAGTGATACATGTTTTGTTATGCTTGTTTCCACATTATTTCTTTTACGTTTTCGCTCCAATAGAATATCGCTAAATTATTTGTAATTTAAGTTACTTTGAATAGTTATTAACATAAATTTTTGCTTTAGTCTGCACACTTAGCATATATAGTTAGAGAATTGTTGTTTTTTGTTTATATCTATTTGTTATCATCAAAACATTAATTAGAGGATTGTACTAGAAAAACTTTTGCACTAACATATTGTTCTGTACTAGTTTTAACACATGTGCAACGCACGAGGATAAATTTATTTTAGAGTATTTTATTTTAAAATAGTAAAAACTATAAAAATGAAATTAAATAATCATTCAAAGTTTGAATGGATAAGCATCACATAACAAAAATCATTAAACATCAAATGAAATTTGTTTGAGTGTCTTCGAACATTGACAAAACAACAATCAAAAGTAAGCATTTGTTTAAAACCACAAATATAAGTGTTCATAGAAAAATTGTGGTACCTTAATCAATAGGAAGGCCACACCAAATATGTAGTCTCAAAAATGGTTGCAACTGATTATTACATATTATTAAAAACTTATGGGTTTACAACATTACTGGTTATATTGAATCGGTTGCCATCTTCATCCAAAATCAATATTTTCAAACCTTTTTTGGTTGTAACTCTAGAGATAGCAACATAGAGTTGACCATGTGTAAAAGCTGGCCGATGTAGATACAACCTAACTTTAGAAAGTGATTATCTTTGGCTTTTGTTAATTGTCATTGCAAAACATAAACATGTAGGGAATTGTCTCATTGAATTTGAATGGAAAACCTGAATCTATAGGCACTAAATCCATTCTTGGAATAAATATGGTCTCTCCAATGTTCTTCCCAGTTATAATATTTGTACCTAACTCCTTCACTTGCAACCTTGTTCCATTACATAACTCATTTGCTTGATAAATATTCCTTAAGAGCATAATAGGCCCTTCAACCTTCAATGTTAAATGATGATTTGATATTCCTGAACATTTCATATCATTTAAGAATTCAAATGTAAACTAATTAATGTAGACTTCATAATCTTGATATGACTTGCACATTGAATCTAAACTTAAATAATCTTTTGACTCTCCAGGAATTAAAGATGAAACAAATTATTGACCTATTCAACACACTCTAGAGTAAGAACAAGAATTGCTTGGTCTTCAAAAAGTTTTTCATTTTCTATATTTTGATTGATATTTGGATAAACAAATTCATCACTTTCATTAGCCTCCATGATACCATCTCCTATTTTGGAATACACAATTATTTTGATTGATATTTGATATTTGATATTTGAAATACACAATTATTTTGGAATATCCATCTTACCTTCATCACTTTCATTAGCCTCCATGATACCATCTCCTATTTTTAATATCCAATTAGCTAATGGACTTATTGTATCACCACTCAATCGCATGTTTTATGTTAACTTTAAAACTTTACAATTCTTCCAAATTCATGAAGAACTAACAGTTACCTTCATAATATCTCCTCTGGATCCCATTCTTACCACTACTAAAATTTGTCTAAAGTCTCCACCGAAACACAACAACTTTTCCCCCAAATGGTTTCTTCAAGCTAGCTTCACTTTCTCTTTTCGTCAAGTCTCTCATTTTTCAATCAAAAGGTTTAGAGCATAATCTATTCATGATAGGAGCTTCATCCCAAATGAATAAACTTGTTGCTCTTAAAAGATTTTCTCTTGGGTCATGTTGTGTAATGTTGCAAGTAGATTGTTTGTTAGTAGAATGAACAATTTTCCCAATATGTAGTAACAAATAAGCAATACCACTTGAAGCAACATAAAACACAATTTTAACTTGTGACCTAAGAGCAGCAAACAATGTTTTCGATAAAAATGTTTTTTTCAGTGCCGCCATATCCATACAAAAAGTAAAACCCAACATCATGAGATAAAACATATTTCATGATTGTTTGGTAGACATCATGTTACTCTTCAATCAAGGATTGCAATAACTTTGTATAGAGTAGTTTTAACTCACCTCAATCATAGTTCAACTCATCTGCTATGAGTTTATTTTGAAATTCTGAAACATCAACATATTTAGCTTTTGGCAAAGACTTAAAATATGTTAAAGCTCTTCGGTTTTCCATCAATTAATTATCCAACTTAATTAGGAAAATATTTTTCAATTCATCATCAGATATTTGAAGTCCTAAACAATATACAAATCACATGTTAAAACATCAATATTAATACGTACAAAAGATATTTATATTATTTCGAAATTTTAAATATAAATGTTCAAATAAAAGTACCTGGAATATTAAGTATCCTCATTATATTATAAATAATTCCGTATGATAACAACTTCCATGTTGCATTCCATACAACACTAGGCTTGGTCATTGTGTTCATCCTTAATAGCATAACAAACAACATCCTCATTTGAGATCCACTGGAGGATTTGCTAGCTTCTACAATGCTATTAATAAATTCATTAACATTGGCTAAAAGACCTAATGGATGACATGCTTCTTAATGGTTGAGGAGAAGAAGAAGCTGAAAAGTTCTTCTATGTAAAAACTGCCTTACCCACATGCTCCAACTATGAAACTCAAGGAAAAGCAATACTCAAGGTTTCTATATATTTTTTAAAGATTACATATCAATATTCCATTCTTTGAAGCCTTTGAGCAGATGCTTACATATGGAAAATTTATGATGGAAATATTGACCAAAAATAAAAGACTCATTGATGAAGAGACTATTGAGTTTGAAGTTGGGTTCAGTGCAATAATTGAACGACCCTTGCCTCAAAACTCAAAGGATCCTGAGAGAGTTACTCTTCGTATCACAATTGGAAGCTTATCAATAAGGAAGACACTTCTTGATTTAGGAGCAAGCATAATCTTATGTCTCTTTCCATGGTCAAGAGGTTCAGTGATTTGGAAATATGAGCTATAAGAATGACACTACAGCTACATAACATGTCCATCAAGCGCCCCTATGGTGAGGTTGAAGATGTCCTAGTTAAAGTGGATAAATTCATGTTTCTTGTGGATTTTGTAGTAATGGATATGGAGGAAGATGATGAAGTTCCTCTTATATTGGGTCGACCATTAATGAAAACTACAAGAATCATGATTGATGTGGATGAAGAGAAATTTAAACTCCTAGTACAAAATGATGAGGTTAGCTTTAATCTCTTTGAAGCCATAAAACATCTAAATGACAAAGAAGCATGTTTGCAAATGGATGTCATTGATGAAGTAATTCTAAAAGCCAGAAAACAAATGTATACTCTAAGTCCTCTTAAGCAAGCTTTGACAGAAACTCTCAATGTTCTTAATATTGAGGAAGAAAAAGAGATTGAGAAGTGCCTCAAGGAGCTATACACCCTGAAAAAAAATTCCACCCCACGAGGCAGTTAAAGAAGAATTGAAGGATGAAGGGAGGCTAACTAGTCCGAAATTGGAATGTTTTTCTTGAAGATGGAGGAAACAAAACAGTAATCAACAAAAACTCTTTATCAACTCGTGAAAAGAAGAAATTGATAGTGTTAACAGAGAAAAGAGAAAGCAAGAGGAAGCAGAGAAACAACCACTCTAGGGTTTCATAACATAGAATGAACCAAAACCACAAGTTAATAGGGTTACAATGAGTATATATATAAAAGAATAGAATTGTCTAGAATTGTCTAAAATACCCTTACTACTAATATATAATAATATTTTCTAACATCTCCCCTCAAACTCACGATGCATTAACATGGAGCATCGAGAGTTTGTCAACTAAAAAAAACGAAAATGTTTAATGGAATGCATCTTTGTGAACAAATCAACAATCTGTAAAGAAGAAGAGACAAACGGTAGAGTAATGATTCTATGATGAAGATGATGACGAGAGGGGTAACGAGGAGGATCAACAATCGCAGGAGGTGGTTGGACAGCCGGGAGGAACAAGAGGGATGTCACCAAAGAAGAAGCAACAATCAAATAGAAGAACCAAGCCAACAAAAAAATCAAACCGAAAAAGGAGCGATCAAAAAAAGGAGCAACAACCATATCAAAATCAACAGATAGGAACCACCAAAGAAGTAGCACCACGAAACCAAATCCAAACAAACCAAGGAGCAACAACCATATCAAAATCAACAGATAGGAACCACCAAAGAAGTAGCACTACGAAACCAAATCCAAACAAACCAAACCAAACAAAACTAACTCATATCAAACCAAACTAAACAAAGAGAGAAGCAACAAAGCAAATCACTAGAGAGATTAGCAATCAAACAAAAGAAGCAACAGACAGAGCGACAACACAGAAGATCAAATTTTCAGCCTCATCCAAGTATCCAACCCTTCCTAGAAGGTCAATCATACAACCATAATGCTCAATCTGAGGCACAATTCCAAATCTTTCCATTTTTTTGAAGCATCTTCTTCCTTCCTCTACCAAACCACAATGGTTGCAAGCAGATAACACACTAGTCATTGTTATCTCATTCGGTTCAAATCCTTCCCGTAACATTGCTGCGAATACTTCTAACGCTTCCTTCGCACAACCATTGACACCATAACCATTTATCAAAGCATTCTACGACGATGTATCTTTTCCATTCATCTCCTCAAAAAACAATTTAGCTTTTCCAATTTCTTCACATTTTGCATACATATCAACCAAAGCATACACATGAACATCTTCATCAAGTCGGTTCCTTTGCACAAACCCATGAATCCAAACACCCAAATCCAAAGAACTCAAATCAGCAACAGCAGGAAGAACACTCACAACCGTCACTTTATTCATTTCCACATCCAAACGTCCCCTCATTTCCCAAAACAACTTCAACGCATCATGCGGTCGTCTATTCTCACAATATCCCCTAATCATCGCATTCCAACTAAGCACATTCTTGACAGGCATACAATAAAACAAAACCCTAGCCGCCACAACATCATCATCCTCACAATAACCATGAACCATACTAGTCCAAGAAATAACATTCTTATCCTTCATCTTATCAAACAAATCCCTCGCCAAATCCATACACCCCATTTTCACATACCCATCAATCATAACATTAGAAGCAGCAATATCTCTATCAGGCATAACATCAAAAAGCTTCCTGGTCTCACTCATACCCCCACACCTAGCAAACCCAAGAATAACAGTAGTCCAAGAAACCAAACTTATCACAAACATTTCAACCAAAGAAGTCCCAACCCATTTTTCAAAACAACACAATGAACCTCCAAACCTTCTCTCAAAGCCATACAAATAATGAGACAAACACAATCACTGAGACAAAATAAATTAAGGATAACCTGGTGCTGTGCAAACACGATTTCTCCCCCTACAGACGTCGTTTTACCGATCCGACCGTTGAAGACGAAGGCCTGAATGTTGTGAACCTTCTGTCCAAAAATCAGCCAAATCCAACGGTTAACGAATGCGCAATCGATGTTTTTGTGAGACTGATTTAACAAAATCGGGAACAGGGTTACTCTTCTCTTTTCTCTTTTGGTGGTTGCCTTTTCTATCAAAATAGTCTCTCTCTCTTCTCTACGGTAGATCCCAGGATGATAATTCTCAATCATCTCTTCATAACGATCAATCAAACTCCCCCAATAACCATGCAAATAATAATGATTCTCAAAGTAAACTTTACCACCCATTGTTCTTTTTAGCTCGGTTGGTTAGAGCGTCAAACCCTAATGGCTTGTGGAAAGGTTTATAGAACCCTAATAAATTCTTTTTTTTTTTTTTACTGATCTACTAAAAATAAACGAAAAGCTACAAAGAAAGGGTAAAGCAGAATTGGGACACAGTTTAACGAAAAAATCTCACTGAATATTGGAATGTTAGAAAAGAGAAACTATAATTATATTCCCTAATTGTTGGGAACTCGACAGCGGAATAGAGGCGGGATCGTTCAAGGAGGATCGAAATAGGCTCTAGATACCATGTTAACAAAGAAAAGAGAAAGCAAGAGGAAGAAGAGAAACAACCACTCTAGGGTTTCATAACATAGAATGAACCAAAACCACAAGTTAATAGGGTTACAATGAGTATATATATAAAAGAATATAATTGTCTAGAATTGTCTAAAATACCCTTACTACTAATATATAATAATATTTTCTAACAGATAGAAGTTTTGAAGAAAAATAAGCAAGCAATACGATGGACATTGTCTGATTTGAAAGGAATCAACCCTTCATATTGTATGCATAAGATCTTGATGGAGGAAGATTTCAAACCAGTTGCTTAACCTCAGCGTCATTTTAATCCTAATATGAAAGAGGTTGTTAGAAAGAAGTTTGTGAAGCTGCATGAAGCAAGAATGATATGTCCCATTTCAAATAGTGTTTGGGTGAGTCTAGTTCAAGTGGTTCCCAAGAAGGGATGTATGACGATCACCACAAATGAAAAAATGAACTGATTTCGACAAGGACTGTTACAGGTTGGAGAATGTGTATAGGCATCATATCTTCTTGTGAAGAATATTTTGACCATATCTTCTTGTGAACAATATTTTGAACAATGTCTTCTTGTGAATAATATTTTGGCCATATATTCTTTTCAGCTTGGTCAATTATTTTCTTCAATTATAATTCTGAGTCGTATCTTATTTCGTATTGTGTTCAAAAACTTGTTCACGCGAATCTTCCTTAATACTCTTGATTGATTGGAGTGAGAATAGATTTGGGCTTGTTGTAGAATATTCAGAAATTCTGATTCGACAAAGTCTTTTCTCTAGAATGAATTCTTTCAATTAGAGTTTTTGACTTTCCATCATAGCCATTGACTTTCTTGTTGGAGTGAGATGTTGTGTTTCTTTGCTAATAAAACTTAGAGGCATAATTGTGTGACTTAGAATTAGTTGCTTTGGACAAATCACATTGTTGAATCATTAGAGTTAGTGCAATATTAAAGGCTGCATATCAGAAACAACATTTTGAGTGTATTGCAAACTTCGATTAGCAAAATATAAGCTTTGAATGCATGACTTGAAAAATATCTTCAGAGTTAATAATATCTTGATATAAACTCTTTAGAGACACTCTAATTTTGTGCACATCAGAGGCACACAAGGGCTTTAGAGGCGTGCTTCAAATTCACTTTTTAGAGGCATGCTTCAGACTCATGACAAAGTTGACTAATAGTCTCATCTCTAATCACATGATCCAAATTTGACATTTCATCCATTTGATATGCAACTTCTTCATTTTGACCTGCTTCAACTTCTTCAATTCCACTCGTTGGTCTTGTTTTCATTGCAGCACACCAACCATGTTTGCTTCTGACCGTTGATGGATAAGGAACATAATACACTTATCTTACATTATGGGCCAGAGCAAATGGATCAAACTGTGGATATTTTTTGCTCAAACGAATGTCTACAGTATTGGATATCAAATTGATCTTAGTTCCTCTGCTAGATGGATCAAACCACTTACAGTAAAACAACACCACTTTTTTCACATAATCTAGGAACGTATAGTCAATTTCGTAAATATGCTTAATTATATTGTAGAAATCTTCTATTACACAACTATCAGACACACTTTTCATACAAACTCCACTATTAATTTTTTTTCCTTCGGTCCAAGATTCAGTGGGAAATTTGTATCCATTGAAATAATAGGTGTGTCATTCTTTGAAACTTCTACTCGGGCCCTTAGATAAGTGCCTCAAGTGGAAGTTGATAGGATTTTGTTCTTCGAGATGTACTTGTTGTTGAAACCATAATCGGAAATTTGAATGTATATCAACAAAAGATTGTCCTGTAGTTAAAAAATCCTTGATCGATGATCATATATATATAAGTTGTTTATTCAAATTAAAATACTACGTATGGTGAATATCAATTTAAATATATTAATTTATTAAAGATCAAGAGGGATTTAAAACATATTTAATATATGGTTTAACTTCAATGCAGTTAATCAAAATGTGAACATGTGCCGCATTAAATTCTGTGACTTGGCCAGAAAATCGAAAAATTCCAACCAACATGATGACCAGACAAGCAAAAAGTTGTTAAAGCATATGGGTGACGTATAACACTATCAGTATTATTTCTTTCGTTCACTAGTGACAATGTTTCGTTGTTGAAATAATGAGAACAAACGTGTGTTGTTTCACGGTGTAGGCAAGATGAACAAATTGAGCCCTCAACTCTAGCTTTATTTTTCACCGACCGTTTTGAATAACCCATGAACCTATAATATAAATGAGATGTACAATAAGCTCCATGTATATATATATATATATATATATATATATATATATATCACCTTTCAAATGCATACATCCATCTATATTGAACTGGTTCACCAAGCCTAACTTCACTTGCAAGATGCACTAAGAGATGCTCCATGGATTCAAAAAACCCATGAGGGAATACTTTCTCCAACTTACACAGAACCATCAGAATGTTATTTTCCATCTCGATGAGATCCTTATCAATGAGCGTTGAAGAACACAAATTCTTGAAATATTGACTCACTTCAATAAGTGAGTTCAATACATGTGTCGGTAAAACACTATAGGCAATAGGAAGTAAACACTCTAAAAATATATGACAATCATGATTTTTCATCCCATGCATCCTCTCATTTTCTACATCAGCACATTTTTCCAAATTAGAACAATAACCGTCACGCGTCTTCAACTCTTTGATAAAGTTTAATTCACACGAGGTTTTAGAGTCTTGCTGTTGTGCTCCACCAACAAAAAATCTCGTCGTTTGCAATCTATACCTATGTCTTTTCTAGTTTTGTCATTATGTTTTGTTTTCCCTTTCACATTCATCACAATATTAAATATGTTGTCGAAGAAATTTTTCTCAATATGCATAACATCGAGATTACGTCTCAAAAGATTATTTTTTCAATACGGTAGATCCCAAAAAATACATCTTTTTGTCCAATTGTGTCATTGTTCGTAACCTTGTGGTTTACAAGCCACACCATTAACAAATTGTACCTTTGGCATATCTTTTACTTTATTCCAAACTTGTTATGATGTCAATTTAAGCGGTGGTCCTAGATTTTCTGCGTAGCCCTTGATAAATGCAACTTTGTTCCTTCTAAATGCATGATCAACAGGTAATAACCTACGGTGCGAGTCAAACCACGATGCCTTCTCGCCAAATTTTAAAGTAAATGCTTTTGTATCTTCCATACAAATAGGACAAGCCAATTTACCATGGGTGCCCCATCCTGACAACATCCCATAATCGGGGAAATCATTAATGGTCCACATCAAAACAACTCTCGTCATAAAATTTTGTCTCCGAGCAATATCATATGTCAAGACACCACTCCACAACCTCTTCAAATTGTCAATCAAAGATTGTAAAAAAATATCAATACCAATTGTAGGATTAGAAGGACCTGATATCACAGCAGTTAAGAACATATAAGGTTTAGACATACACATATCAGGAGGAATATTGTCACGAGTAACAGTAACCGGCCAACAAGAATAAGGAGTAGACGATACTTGTATGTAAGGCATAAATCCATCTGAGGATAATCCAAGTCTTCCATGCCTGACCATCATACGAATGTCACAAGTCACCTGAATTTCTTCTATTCTCATAATGCCATGTCGTCTTTCTTGCAGTTTGTATTGATGTAAACATTCTCTACAATCTTGATACAACAGGAAAAACATTGCTTTCCTTGGAATTAATTTTCCCCTACTTACCCTAGAGTTATTCCTTTGGTGATACCTTGTTGTTGACAAAACATACATTCAACTAAGTTGGCATCATTTATACCAAGTTCATTGTCATAATACAACATGCAACCTTTAACACCACAATCAAATCTCTTGACACCCAATCCTAACTTTGACACTAACCGTTTAGCATCGTAATAACTTTGCGGCTAACCATCTCTAACATGTGTTGCGCCTAGCATCATTTTAGTCATCAAATCTAAAGCTAAATCAGGAACATGAAATTGAGACTTTAGACCTAAAAGTCTAATACACATTGATAACTTTGATTTTTGAGATCCTTCATACAACGGTTTATTTGTCTCTTTCAAAAGACCATAAAATCTCTGAGCTTCTTCATTTGGAAGTCAATCGGTATCGTCATATTGATCTTCATCGAATGACAAATTAACCACAACAGCATCCAAAATCATATCATTCATCACCTCAAAGTGTTGATAGTTATAATAATCTACACCTAACATGTTAGTACTACTTGAAGGACCTATGTTATTCTCCACACGTGTACTAGTATTAGGTGCCGTCGGAGACTCTTCCCCATGATTAGTCCAAATCCAGTAGTTAGACATAAATCCATCTTCATATAAATGCACTCTTATTTCATCTTCACTCTTAAACCGTCTACATCAACATAAACAACATGGACATCTCATCCCCCCTTCATCTTCAACAATTTTATGCACTCTCGCAAAATTGAGAAAGTCTTCAACCTTGTTAGCAAAACGTTGTTTAAGACCCTTCCTTCCAAGAAAATTCCTATCGTACATCCAACTACGGTTTATATCCATATATGTTTGTGTATATATATATGTTTATACTGAAAATTAAATAAATATATAAATTATGTGTATATATATATATATATATATATATATATATATATATATCGATGTTTTATATATAAATTACTTTATTTTTCAAAAGCATTGTATATAAATTATGACATACTTTATATGTCAATTATGAGAGCATTTACAAATAATATAATAAATCATTATAGAGACTATAAATATATAAACCAAAATAAAATTTTAAATGATGTTTAATGAAACTTTTCATAAAATAAGTCCTTATAAACAAAAATAGAGACTGTTAAAGTATATAAATTTTTGGTATGAACTTAACTACAACTCTTTTTAATGACTAACAACAAATATTATTTTCATCAATTTTAATTATGTTTTTAAAAAAATAGGTATAATAAAATCAATAAGTTTTACATGTGTTTCAAATTTTTATTTATCATATATTATGTAAACAACATAATTTCTATTTTTTTTAAACAAATCTACTAACATTTCAAATGGCGAGTTTTTATATATTTTAAAAAATATATAAAAATATCTTATATTTATAATATCATATATTTTACTAATCTATATTTAAAATGTATTAAATACTAACTTGATGTCAGGTAGTGTCTGACTTGAAGCTTTCACACCATAGAGAACTCTTCAAAGTAAACACAATAGCACAACTGTCAAAATAAGAATTAAATAATATTCATTAAATAAATAACTTCAAATAAAAATTAAATTAAAAAGTAAAATATAAAATAAAAACTTACCAAAATTTAAGAGACAGGGTAGAGAAAAACTTGGAGAAATAATATTTGTAGAGAGAAGGTGGAGAGAAAATTTAGAAAGAAAGTTTAGAGATAAGGTAGAAATGAAAAATGATGAGAGGAATGATATTTATAGAAAAATCTTGATCCTTTGTGGCAGCCAAAGCAGCCAGAAAATCTAACGGTAACTAAAGCCTTTGTGGCGGCTTTTGTGGTGTTGTGATTTTGTGAGGGCTTAGGCAGCCACAAAATCCAGCTGAAATTATAGTCCTTTGTGAGGGATTTTTCGGCCACAAATAACGAACAATTTGAATTTTAGTATTTGTGAGGGCTTTTTTGGTCAGTAATTTGTGAGGGTTTTTTTCGACCACAAAATATTTATAAAGTTTGCCACAAAATGAGTGTTTTCTTGTAGTGTTGTTTTTGTTCGGGAGATGTTTGATTAATTGTTTGCTTCATTTTTCATATATGTTATGTCTTATTTTAATACTTGTGTTTGTTATATTAATTAGAGGTTGACTAACCTTACATTAGGATGAGAATTTAATGGTTGTATTGAAATACAAAAGGAGTGATGATAAAGAATGGAATTAATGTCACTAAATCTTGGTGACTAGTTTGAAGTAACAATGTCAATTTACAAGGAAGGGGGGGTTTGAATTGTAAATGCACTTTTTAAAAATACCTGTTAAAAACTTAAGAAAATAACTCAAGATTGATATTGGTTGTGAAAACAGAAAACGGAGAACGTTCTTGGTTTTAACCAGAAAACGGAGAACGTTCTTGGTTAGTTAAAATCAGCAATTCAGTTTATGTATTTAACTTGATAATCAATCAAACTAAAAGTAAATAGATAAGGGAAGAGATACCACACAACGATATATCCTGGTTCACCCAACCCGGGTTACGTCCAGTCCTCACAACCGTGAGATTTTCCACTAAGTGTTTAAAACAAAGAATCTTCTTGGTTTTACAGCACCTAGTTCAAATCAACCTTGATATGCTACAAAGTTAAAACCTTTCCACCCAGAAAGGAGTTCAATCAAGTCACCTATCAACCTTGATAGGATTTCTTACAATCTACCCAAACTATATTAAACTCTTATAGTTTGAGTTTTACAATAATGATGAGATTACTTTGTTAGAATCTGAGAATGCTCAACACTTGTTTGAGTTCTGATTCTTTGACAGAAAAATACACGAGAATGATTCTAGGAATCGAATGGGAAAAATCAGAATTGATTTAATGTATGTGAGTGAGAGAAATTCAAGTATGATTGAAATGAGTAATGAATTTTCTTAGTATTTGAAGCTCTGATTTTTCCTTGAGTTTGGCTTTCCTTTCATAGGCTTTTTAGAGCATTTAATATTGGTCAAAAGAGCTGTTGGTAGTGCTCTGTCAGATTTGACCAAACAAATATTTTGAGATTAAAAATAATCCAGCCTTTAAATGATTTTGAATCTGTTTGACTGTGTCTGTTACAGCCTTGCTTAGCTCGTGATTCTTTTAGTTTTAAGGATCTTTGAAGCTTATCACTTAATCATTGATGTTACAGCTTCAATCTGGAGCCTTGATTCTGTCCAAAATAGTTTGGTGAATGATTATAAACTTCTGTAGAAGTAAGGAGATCAATGCTAAAATTCTGCAGAAACGGAGATTGATAATCTAGTATAACAAGCTGAAGAATGTTTTATCAGTCTGGAGGCTGGTGTTGCAGTGTTGTCCAGATTGATCAGAGTGCTGTCAGGAATGTTTAGATTTGTTTGGTCTTGTTAATTCGTGATCTCCTCTCTTTGTGATTCGAGTAGTTTCTTTGAATCTAATCATCTCAGTTTGTTCCTTGCCAAGTGTTGATGATATAGATGTAAAATCCAGAGGCTAAAACTTCTTTTAACTAGCGGAGACTGATTAGTTTTGGAGCTGTGATGATCATTTTGAAACTGGAGAACATTATCTGTTTTCCAGATTTTACTAAGAATTTTCTCCTTTCTTGTTTGTTCAGATTTTGCTTTTCATCTTGATTTATTCTTACTTTACTTTGATCCTATCTTTGATTAATACACTTAAACACACATGTTAAATATCAAAACACTTAGAATCATAATTAACATTCTTAATTAACTTTTTGTTTGTTTTCATCAAAACATTAAATTGAGATTTTGTCTCAACATAGTTTATAACAAGTTAGACTGATGATTATTGCATTTGTGTGGTAAAGGCCGCTGCCATGTATATGGGTGCACGGGGTGTATTCGTCTGCCACATCTCGTTGGGGATTATTTCTAGCTTGGTCGGTGCTTGGACTTGTTTACGGCTAGAATTGACTTATAACACTTAGACTCCAAGTGAAGTCGAGTGGCGTCTAATATATGAAATTGGGAGGAAATTTTTTGGTAATATGGTCAAGTGATGTCTGATCTTTGAAATAGGTAGGATGTCCTTGACAACTTTTAGAGGCTGGTGAGACCTACTTGTGTTGTGATAATACATAGGCTATATCTAAAAGACTTGTGTTGTGATATATACTTATGTTTTACATGAAGTAGCAATGTCAATTTATAAGGAATGGTGTTTGCATTGTAAATTCACCCTTTTAAAATTTTCAGGTAAAACTGAAAGATTTTAACTCAAGATTGATTTTGGTTGCAAAAACATAAAACAAATAACATTCTTGGTTATGAAAACAGAAAATGGAGAACTTTCTTGGTTAGTAATATAACAAAAAAAACTTCAGTGCCAAGTGAGTGAAAAATAAATGGAGATAAGGGAAATAAGAGAAAGAGAATTCACACAACAATATATCATGGTTCATCCAATTCAGACTAGTCTAGTCCTCACAACAGTGAGATTTTCACTATGTGCTTCATAACCAAGAATGCTCTCATTCACACCTTTTATTCTGATCACATCTGAATCAATTACAATCTTCACTTTTCAACCTAGAAAGAATTTTTACAATCACCTTTCAGCCTTGAAAGGATTTTTACAAACACATTCAATCGAACATAAAAGATAGACTTGAGTTACAAATGATATGTATGATAAAATTGTTTGGGTTCTTGAAACTTCTCAACACTTGTTTGAGATAAACGAAAGGAAAACTCAGTAAATAATTATCCACAAATATAGTGAAGAGAGCTGGAGTTTGTTTGAAGAGTTCTTGACTTGTTCTTACTTGAACAAGTGTTGGTAGATTTGTAAATCGAATTCCTACCTCCATCTTCCAATTGATCTTCAACTTATAGATGTTAAAAGACTTTGAATATTCATTTTAAAATGAATATAGTTGTTGGACACACTTCCCAAGTGTTAGATATATTTTAAGTCAATTAAAGATGTGTTTATTTGTTGACCATAACGTTCTTGACAGTCAGAGAATGTTTTTGCTTTTGGGTTTGATGGAAAACGTGAATGAGTGAGTGAGTGAGCTGTCAAATGTCAGTTTTTATACGATTTTCATGTCAGAATTATGCAGGGCTTTTTACAGAATATTGTATGTACAATGTACTTGTGTCCTTGCTCACAACTCATCAATTTGGAGATCAATCTTGAGGTTGTCTTTTAGGTATTCAGCTCGAGTTTTGGGCTTCACCATTGATTTGAGCATTCTTGATACTCTTTAATATGTGATTTGGATTGTGAAAAATTATATATTTTAATTATGTCTTTAAAAGAGAATAATCAGATTGTTCTTTTGCAAAACCAAAACGTTCTTGGATTAAAGTAATGAAAACGGAGAACATTCTTCAATTCTATTTTGAGTGATTTGCTGGATTTTGAACTTCTAACAGTTGTTGCGTGCCAAGCTTTTTTGTTATGCACGTGAGTCAGCGGTGCAATGACTTTATCATTTTTGTTTAGTTTGTACTTGCTTACTTTAGCCATCAATTTTGGGGATTAGTCTTGCTTTTTATTCTTGATGTATTGCTTTGCTTTTTTGTTGATCTTATGGAAAGAATATGTCCAAAATGATATTGAGTATATAATTATGTTCTTTTGTAATGAATACTGGTGATTTATAATGTAGATTGATGTATTTTCGTAGCCCAAATTGATCTTGAATAAAATAAGACTTTGTTCTTTGTAAACCATAATGTTCTTGATTTAATGTTGTCAAAACCAGAACATTCTTCCTTGTTTTTAGACTGATATCTAGAATGATCTTTGTTTTTCAAAATGTTGTCAATAATGTTCTTCGTTTTTTTTTGTTTAATAACCATAACATTCTTCGTTTCTCATATTTGATTTTGCTTCTTTCAAATGATTTTGCTTCTAATTTATAGCATAATATGATCATTGATTGTTGTGTGAATGTATTTGATCATCTTCTTCATAAAGATGCCATCTTGAAGATGTAATAATCATTCTTGTGAATGATTGATATATAATACATTCCTTTTGAGATTATTTCATCATTGAGTGGATACTTATGCACTTTGATGAAGTGAATGGCTTCTTGCTTGTTCACTTATGCAATTCATGTTCCTTAATAAAACTCAAGTGCAATCATTAGTAGACCACCATTCATAAAACTTAATAATTTATTTTGTAAGGTTTGTTGTCATTAAAACATACATAAAAAATGTTTTTACCTCAACGTTACACCCCATTTCCACTATTATACTTGTACGTAAATCTTAGCCAATATTTTCTTATGTACATGGAATATTTAATTATATTGTAGATGACTAGCTTCATTGCTCCCCACTTTCTCAGGGCACCGGGCTAGGCCCTGCGGACCAACTATGAAATTTAGTACCACGAGAATACAACCGAATGGCGCTATAGCTTTGATGTAGATGGAACATGGCAACATACACCTGTCATGTGATCTACACCTTCAAGAGCTCTTGTCGTCCTGATGTGATATTCAATAGAGGCATCTGCATCACTACGGCACTACTGTTCCATGAAATATGGGATTTTCATTGCACCTTCCATGAGGTTATCATGTTTGATAACAAAGTCAAAACGCATGTTGTAAGACCCATAATTTTAAAGTACACTTTATGTATTTATTGTGTTTTGGATTTTGGCCCGGAGGCTTTTTAGCCAAAATTAATAATTTTATGGTGTGTATAGGATCAAAAAGTCATTTTGACCCCGTTTAGAATTACTCGTCGATAAATAAATTTAAATTAAGTGCGGTAAATCCTTTACGGAGAATTTAATGCGTTACGGGTGAAATGGTAATTTAACAAATATCTAGATATTTTGAGATATTTGTTAAGTTATATTTAATATATATATATGTTTGCTTGGAGAGAATAGAAAGAAAGGAAATTAGAGGGAAGGAAAAGGAAAAGAAAAGGTTATATAAAGGAAAGAAGGAAATAGAAAGGAAGGAAAAACAAAGAAAGGAAAAAGGAAGGAAGGAAAATCTGATTTTCCATCTTCTTCCTCTGCCAACCGCGGCCATTTCTCCCTCCTTCTCCCGTTTTCATTTTCGTCGCTTTCTTTTCTTCAAAACTAGTAACCCAAGGTTGGGTGACTGCTAGAACAAAGATTTCGCAACTCCACTCTTCCTCTTTGATTCGAAAACGAAGAAAAACGGTATTTGAGATCCAAACACAAACCCCTCCGTTTCTTCTAGATCCAAGCTTCATTTCGCGAAGAGTTAGAAGGGAAAGTTGCTCACTACCACGCTACGGTGCTAGGGGACCAATTTGGAGGCGACGTTGCGAGCGGAGATTTTTACCGGATTTGCTCGCGGTACCAGAAACGCACGTTAGAGCTAACGCGAAGGTAAGGGCTCCTTCCAAACTTTTAGTTTGCATCTAGGGCCTTATCTGTAGTTGTGTGGAAACTGGTAAATGAATTTGAAGTCATTGTGTAAGATTTTGGGTAAATGAAACTTGTGTGTTTTGAGTAGTGGATTGTGTCGATTTGTGTTCGTTGTTTTTGACATGCTCTTAATTGATATTGATGAAATTTGATATGTGTATGGTTGGATTTGTGAATAAATGAATTGATATGTTTTGATGTGAGAATTTGTTGAGTTTGTGTTGTGTGAAATTTGAAAACCATTAAGTTAAATGAGTATTAAGAATGGGGAATCTCTTAATGTCTCGTTTACTTAATGTGCGTTTGTTTGTGAAAAATCGTTTAAGTTAACTGGGCGTTAAGAATGGGGAATCTCTTAATGTCTCGTTTACTTAATGTGCGTTTGTTTGTGAAAAATCGTTTAAGTTAACTGGGCGTTAAGAATGGGGAATCTCTTAATGTCTCGTTTACTTAATGTGCGTTTGTTTGTGAAAAATCGTTTAAGTTAACTGGGCGTTAAGAATGGGGAATCTCTTAATGTCTCGGTTACTTAATATTTTGTTTTAAAGAAAAATCGTTTAAGTTAACTGGGCGTTAAGAATGGGGAATCTCTTAATGTCTCGGTTACTTAATATTTTGTTTTGAAAACCGTTTAAGTTAACTGGACGTTAAGGAGGGGGAACCTCTTAATGTCTCGGTTACTTAATATTTTGTTTTGAAAACCGTTTAAGTTAACTGGACGTTAAGGAGGGGGAATCTCTTAATGTCTCGGTTACTTAATATTTTGTTTTAAAGAAAAATCGTTTAAGTTAACTGGGCGTTAAGAATGGGGAATCTCTTAATGTCTCGGTTACTTAATATTTTGTTTTGAAAACCGTTTAAGTTAACTGGACGTTAAGGAGGGGGAATCTCTTAATGTCTCGGTTACTTAACATTTTGTTTTGAAAACCGTTTAAGTTAACTGGGCGTTAAGAATGGGGAATCTCTTAATGTCTCGGTTACTTATTATTTTGTTTGGAAAATTGTTTAAGTTAACTGGGCGTTAAGAATGGGGAATCTCTTAATGTCTCGGTTACTTATTATTTTGTTTGGAAAATTGTTTAAGTTAACTGGGCGTTGAGAATGGGGAATCTCTTAATGTCTCGGTTACTTAATGTTCGTTTTTGAAAATCGTTTCAGTAAATGAGTATTAAGAATGGGGAATCTCTTAATGACTTATTTACTGAATGTTTTGTCTTGAAAATCGTTAAGTTAAATGAGAATTAAGAATGGGGAATCTCTTAATGTCTCGCTTTTTTATGTGTGTTTCGGTAAATCGTGCTGACCCGGGATAGGTGGCACCTTGGTAAACAGTACGGGCCGTGATAGGCAGTACGTTTACGATTTACGTTTGGTAAGTCGTGCTGACCCGGGATGGGTGGCACCTCGGTAAACAGTACGGACCCGTGATAGGTAGTACGTTTACGACTTACGTTCCTGAGGGAATTGTGTTTGGTAAGTTGTGCTGACCCGGGATAGGTGGCACCTCGGTAAACAGTACGGACCCGTGATAGGTAGTACGTTTACGACTTACGTTCCTGCGGGAATTGCGTTTGTCCGTGAGAGACTGCGCAGGGGTTTGTCCGTGAGAGACTACGCCCTGGTTTAAGTTAGATGAGAATTAAGAATGGGGAATCTCTTAATGTCTCGTTTACTCGTGTATGTTTTGGTAAGTTGTGCTGACCCGGGATAGGTGGCACCTCGGTAAACGGTACGGACCCGTGATAGGTAGTACGTTTACGACTTACGTTCCTGAGGGAATTGTGTTTGTCCGCGAGAGACTACACCCTGTTGATTTGTGAACTGTTGGTTCATTTTGTTTGTGTAGTAATGTGTTATAAATGCTAAGTGTTATGTTTTGGAATTTGGTGATAACATGTTTGATTGCAATACCATTTCGAAATCCATGATGTCGTAGTAATTGTGTTATCAGTGTTAAGTGTTAAGAATTGGGATTATGCATGAATGTGATTGAGTTAGTTTATGAATTTTTGAAAGAATACACAGGTAAATCGATTTCCCAATCGATTGGATAGTAAACAGGGACTTGGCCAAATGGACAAAATCGATTAGCCAATCGATTTTGTAATCAGTTTTCGAAAATCATTTACGAAATCGATTGCCCAATCGATTGGCCATTAAGTCAGGGGCTCAGCTACCCTGTCAATCGATTTCCCAATCGATTGAATCAAGCCAGAGTTCAAAATTTCACTAAAAACCTTCAGGAAATCGATTTGGAAATCGATTGGTATTAAGTCAGGGGCTCAGTACTCACTCAATCGATTTCCCAATCGATTGATTTCAGCCCAGGATTCTGTTTCATCAAAATCCTTCACCCCAATCGATTGCCTAATCGATTGGCTCGGTGAAAATCCTCAGTTTTAGTTGTATGATTGTTTGCTCATGAAACTATCCATGTCTTGATTTGTTATGTTATAATTAGGGGATTGAGAACCTCATTTTACTTTCATTTTAATTGGCAAAGTATTGTATGAACTTTTCGCATATTGAAAATCCTGCTAAGGTGCATGCTTAGTTGAAAAGTTATTTTTAGCATTTAAAACGTAAATGTTATTTGTTAACTGTTATTTTCGGTTGGTGACCTTTACAATTATTGTGGAAATCTGGGCTTTGCCCTCAGATGAGAGTCAGGACGATCTTACCGGTTCGTACCCTACGGACGGAAATGGAGATGGGAACGCTTGACTGCAGCTACGTTAGGAGGATCTCACGGGGAGCGTGGAGATCAGTCAGGGGGTTTAGTTGTGTTGTAAAATGATCAGATTAGGTTGACATAGAGGGATCAGAGGTCTTTCTTTTGGGGTTGCGTTTATTTTAAACCGGAAGACTGTACTGTTACTATTATTGTCAGTACGACACCTTAGTTGAATGGGTTCCTTGTATCTTCTGGTTGTTGTTTCGATACTTTGGATGTATGTATTTGAGAAACTTTTTCCGCTGCTTGTAAATTTTAATGACTCAATTATTTATCCAAAGGTTTTTTCCTGATTTAATTCTGTGTTTTATTCTAATTCCTTTTGAAAAAAAAATACACCCTCGCTTTGAAAAACGGGGTGTTACACATGTAAGAGGCCTATCATTAGTTGTTTGCCCTAGAGGATCAGAGGCGAGGTTGAGGAAGTGGAAGAAAGCAAGTTGTCAACAGGGTTTGACTCAATCCTCTAGGTCCTTTCTATAGACATGTAATTGTTGCATGACAGATGTGATATATATATATATATATATATATATATAGCCATTACTTAGTTCCTCTTTTCTATAGTCAGTCGCCTAATTAAGTGTTTTGATATGTTTTGTTGTTTTGATGTTTAAGTGTTACCTAACCATGTGGCAGTAAGTCACAAAGCAATAATGTTTTAATAATATATTCATAACCTATTTAAGATTTGCTACTTAAGCTTCACCAATGGGACAATAGTGTGTCTTATTTAGTGGTATTAGAATATGTCAAATTAGATTGATTAGGTTTAGGGTTACACTGGGTGTGTCAGTTAGAACCACATCAGTTTTTAACTATGTATAGAAAATTGTAGAATATCAATTTTTACGATCTTTTGACAAGCTATAAAAGAAAAACCTTATTTCACCGAAGGTTGAAACTCCTTTCAACTAAATAATGCATAAGATATACACATTCAATTTATGCCTTTATATCTTATGAATGTTTTGAAGTTATTGCTTGAAATACTCGTACTAGTACTAGAAGACTCGGTGTAGGAAAAGAAAGTCGGTGAAGCTACCAAACATACAAAATAGGTAAACACAAAATTCACTTGCCTTTTTTCTCATGACAATAGTTAAGTGTATAATACACATTAGCAAGGACGACTGTTGTAGGATTTTCTCCATTATTCTTCAAATCTTGGAAGACATTGATTGCTGCTAAATCTATAATTTCTTCATCACTTGGGAATAGAACAACCCCATAGATGGTGAGAGCTAATACTTCCATAAAAGCACTCAAATATTGGGCTTTAGCTAAATGACACACTCTTGCCTAAAAAAACTTCTTAGAAAACCATAAGTCTCTTTCTTCTTTTGGTTAATCAATTTTTCCTCTTCAACCCTTAGTATCTCAACTACTTTGGTTGTGGATGGATAATTTCCCATGTAACGATAATGTTTCCCTTTTTCTAGGGAGTAGCCTAAAATTGGTTCAAACTCTTCCAAAGTAGACACAAGTTGGTAGTCTTTAAAGGTGAAACATCTCAATGGAGTGTCGTAGAATTGAGCCAAAGAAGTAATATCCCCTATTTGTACGTCCACCACCGATAAATCAATGAACTCCAACAAGCTATGAAGTGTTTTTAAACTGTCAACCTGAGGCTTCTTTGCTTTCACATTCAGAGTTTTCTATAGCATTGGGATTGTAATTTTATTGTTGGATCCCATTTTTAATCTGAGATATCCACAACCTAGCTTTGAATTCAATGGTTCTCTAATAGACCTACATAAAAATGAATGGTTATGAATATTGTATGATATGATATTGAAAATAATTTTTAATGCATGAAAAGAATGCATGGTACTATAAAAACATTTAACTTTATCATTAATGATGAAAGCTAATTGCATGGATGCAAAAAAGAAAAATTGAGAGGTATACTAATGTCGGATGGTAAAAAAAAAAATCCTATCATTTAAAAGTAAGAATGCTAGGACATGACTTAAATGCATTATATCCAGATTGGAGAACTTTTAAAGTCTACAAGCGTCTAAATTCATGAACACTTTCCTTGGCGGGTTCTACAATTCTAAAAGTCATTGGTCTATAGAGGCAGGTACTCATATTGAAACATCACTACAAATAGGAAGTACATCCAAAATGTAGGTATTTATAATGGAGTCACACTCTAGAAGAGATCTTTGTAGTAACTGTAAGACCCATAATTTTAAAGTACACTTTATGTATTTTAGTGTATTTTTGGTATTGAACTCGAAGTCTTTTTAGCCAAAGTTATTCATATTTTGGAGTTTATATGACTAAAAAGATATTTTGATGCCGATTAAAATTACTCGTCGATAAATAAATTAAATTAAGTACGGTGTATCCTCTACGAAGAATTTAATTCAGGGGAGTTTGTTAAAAATGTATCGCAATTCCTAAAAGTTGATTATGTCAATTGAGTTGCGACGAGAGTGGATATTTTAACAAAAGTGGTTTGGAGAGGTTATGGGCGAAATGGTAAATTTAATAAATATCTAAATATTTTGAGATATTTGTAAATTATATTCAATATATATATATATAATGATTAATTGTTTGGAGGGAAAAAGAAAGGAAAGAGAAAGAGAAGAGAAGAAAAGAGAAAGAGAGGAAAAGTAAAAAGGAAAGAAAAAGAAAAGAAAGAAAACAGAAGTTCTCCTTCTTCCTCTGCCTCGCGTGAAACCCATTCCTTCTTCTTCCTTCTACATCCATTTTCGCTGCTTCCTTTTGTTCAAAAGTAGAAACCCAAGGATTGTGGGTGAGTAAGAACAAATTTTCAGCTTCTTCCTTCTTTCCGGATTCAAAAACGGAGTTATGGATTTCAAAACCGTCAAACACAAGCTTCGTTTCGCGAAGAGATAGAAGGGAAAGTTGCTCACTACCACGCTACGGTGCTAGGGAACCAACTTTGGAAGCGGCGTTGCGAGCAGAGATTTTACCGGATTTACTCGCGGTACCGTAATCGCACGTTAGAGCTAACGTGAAGGTAAGGGAATCTCTTAATGTCTTGTTCACTTAATGTTTGTTTTGTAAATCGTTTAAGTTAAATGATTATTAAGAATGGGGAATCTCTTAATACCTTTGTTTACTTAATGTTTGTTGTGAAAATCATTAGAGTTAAACGAGTATTAAAAATGGGGAATCTTTTAATATCTCAGTTTACTTAATGTTTGTAGTGGAAATCGTTAGAGTTAAATGAGTATTAAGAATGGGGAATCTCTTAATACCTTTGTTTACTTAATGTTTGTTGTGAAAATCATTAGAGTTAAACGAGTATTAAAAATGGGGAATCTTTTAATATCTCAAGTTACTTAATGTTTGTAGTGGAAATCGTTAGAGTTAAATGAGTACTAAGAATGGGGAATCTCCTAATATCTACATTTACTTAATGATTGTCGTTCGAATTGTAAGAGTTGAATGGGTATTAAAAACGGGGAATCTTTTAATATCTGTCTTTACTAAATTGTGTTTGTCCGTGAGAGACTACACCCTAGTAAATTGTGTTTGTCCGTGAGAGACTGCACATGTGTTTGTCCGTGAGAGACTACACCTGGTAAATTGTGTTTGTCCGTGAGAGACTGCACAGGGGTTTGTCCGTGAGAGACTACACCCTGATAAATTGTGTTTGTCTATGAGAGACTGCACTCGTGTTCGTTCGTGAGAAACTGTACGCTTAGGATTTACGCCTCTCGCGGAGGGTTTTGTTTAGAATTGAGGTTTAAGCCTTGTGATAGGCTAAAAATTAATAAATCGTGCAGGCCTATAATAGGTGGCACCTTGATAATAAGTGCTGGTCTGTGAGAGACTGTACAATTACGATTTTCTACTCCCGAAGAGTTTGATTTGAATTTCGAGTCCATGCGTTTTGGCATATACGCATTGCATTAGGGTGCTTGGCACGCGAGTCGTGTTTGATTCAAGATTATTATTGAGTGTTTGAACTTAAGTTGTCGTGGTAATTGGGTTTTAATTGTCAAGTGTGGATGTTTTGGAATTGTGTGATAGTACGTTTGTTTGCAAAACTATTTCGAAGCTCATGATGTCGTAGTGATTGTGTTATAAGTGCTAAGTGTTATGTTTTGGAATTGTGTGTAATGGGGATCGATTCAGTTATGTAGTTTTGAAAATACTTCAGGAAAATTGATTTCCCAATCGATTCTATTAAAAGATATTGAACACAATCGATTTGCCAATCGATTTGGCAAGTTACAGGGGCTCAGCTATTTAAGAAATCGATTTGCCAATCGATTTGGCAAGTTACAGGGGCTCAGCTATTTAAGAGATCGATTTGCCAATCGATTTCCCAATCGATTGCCCAATCGATTGATTTAAGCCCAGAGTGCAGATTTCACTAAAAACCTTCATCCAAATCGATTTCCCAATCGATTGGCATTAGTGGAAATTCTCATTCTGAGTTAGATAATCGATAGCTCAATTGGTTCATCAATGGATTGGCTAGTTATCTATTACTTGATTGATTAAAAACTTTATTTGGATTTCATGGTTATTTGGCAAGTGTTACATGGACTTTTAGCATATGGAAAAGCCTTTTAAGGTGCATGCTAAGTTGAAAGGTTATTTTGTGCATTTAAAAACTTAAATGTTATGTGTTAATTGTTAATTTCGGTTGGTGACCTTTTACAACTATTGTGGAAATCTGGGCTTTGCCCTCAGATGAGAACCATGACCATCCTATTGGTCCGTACCCTGTGGATGGGAATGTAGATGGGAATGCCTGACTAGAGCTATGTTAGGAGTGTAAGACCCATAATTTTAAAGTATACATTATGTATTTTTGTGTATTTTGGATTTTGGCTCAGAGGATTTTTAGCCAAAGTTAATAAAGTTTTGGAGTTTATATGATCAAAAGGATATTTTGATGCCAATTAGAACTACTCGTCAATGAATAAATTAAATTAACTGCGGTGAATCTTTTACGAAGAATTTAATGTGAAACGGTAAATTTAATGAATATCTAGATATTTGGAGATATTTGTTAAAAGTAATTAATATATATAAATATAAATATATATAGGTATGTTTGAATGGAGGGAAAAGAAAAGGAATTAGAAAGAAAAGAAAAAGAAAGAAAAGGAAAAGAAAGAAAACAAAAGGAAAAGGAACAAAGGAAGTAAACGTTTCCTCTCCCGCGAAACCCATTTCTTCTTCTTCCTTCTTCTTCATTTTTGTGCTTCCTTTTTCTTCAAGAAAAGGAACCAAGGCTTGGTG
>NC_021162.2:34640895-34641488 GCF_000331145.2 Cicer arietinum | reverse complement strand
GAAAGTTGCTCACCACCACACTACGGTGCTAGTGAAATAATTTGGAAGCGGCGTTGCGAGCGGAGATTTTACCGGATTTACTCGCGGTACCGGAAACGCACGTTAAAGCTAACGTTAAGGTAAGGGCTCCTTCCAAACTTTTAGTTTGCATTTAGGGACTTATCTGTATTTGCGTGGAAAGGAATTTGTTAGGGTTGAATGTATTGATTTAGGAAAATGAATCTAAGGTTCTGTGGGTAAAGTCTTAGAGTTAGGTCTTAACGATATTGATGGGTGTTTCGTGGAAAATGAACTTAACTCATTTGTGTATGGTTATGGGTAAATGAAATTTGATGCGTTTGAGTGTTATGTTGTGTTGATTTGTGTTCGTCGTATTTGACGTGTTCTAAAGTTAATACCGATGAAATTTGATGTGTTTTGGTGTGGATTGTGAATTCAATTTGATAATATGTTTGAGTTGGCTTTGTTGTGGAATTTGAAAACCATTAGAGTTAAACGAGTATTAAAAATGGGGAATCTTTTAATATCTCGGTTTACTTAATGTTTTGTTTTGAAAATCGTTTAAGTTAAATGAGTATTTAAGAATGGGGAAT
>NC_021162.2:34607115-34640766 GCF_000331145.2 Cicer arietinum | reverse complement strand
GGTAAACTGTACTGGCCCGTGATAGGTGGTACGTTTACGATTTACATTTTTGGTAAATTGTGTTGACCCGTGATAGGTGACACCATGGTAACTGTACTGACCCGTGATAGGTGGTACATTTACGATTTCCGCTTTTTCTTTTAGTAAATCGTGTTGACCCGTGATAGGTGACACCATGGTAACTGTACTGACCCGTGATAGGTGGTACATTTACGATTTACATTTTTGGTGGATTGTGCTGACCCGTGATAGGTGGCACCTCGGTAAACAGTATTGGTCTGTGATAGGCGGTACGTTTACGATTCCCGCTTTTTCTTTTAGTAAATCGTGTTGACCCGTGATAGGTGACACCATGGTAACTGTACTGACCCGTGATAGGTGGTACATTTACGATTTACATTTTTGGTGAATTGTGTTGACCCGTGATAGGTGGCACCTCGGTAAACAGTACTGGTCTGTGATAGGCGGTACGTTTACGATTCTCGCTTTTTCTTTTAGTAAATCGTGTTGACCCGTGATAGGTGGCACCTCGGTAAACAGTACTGGTCTGTGATAGGCGGTACGTTTACGATTCTCGCTTTTTCTTTTAGTAAATCGTGTTGACCCGTGATAGGTGACACCTCGGTAAACTGTACTGACCCGTGATAGGTGGTACGTTTATGATTTACGCTTTTTAGTAAATCGTGCTGACCCGTGATAGGTGGCACCTCGGTAATTGGTACTTTGGCCTGCGATAGGCGGTACAATTATGATTTACGGCCCTTCGAGGAGGGTTTTGGTTTGGAATTCCGAGTCCATGCATTTTGGCATATACGCATTGCATTAGGGTGCTTGGCACACGAGTCGTGTTTGAATCAAGTATATGATTGAGTGGTTTGAATTGGAATTGTTGTGGTAATTGTGTCGGAATTGCTAAGTGTTAAGTTTTGGAGTTATGTGTGAGTGTGATTGAATTAGTTTAAGTATTTTTGGAAGAATAAGCAGGGAAATCGATTTCTCAATCATTTGGATGAGTTGCAGGAAGTTCACTATTTTAACCTAATCGATTTGCCAATCGATTGTATAAATATGTCTTTCAAAATCTTTTAAGAAATCGATTTGGAAATCGATTGGCAGAGAGGCAAGAACTCAGCAAAACTGCCAAAATCGATTTGGAAATTGATTTGGCAACACAGGGACTCAGCAAAACTGACAAAATCGACTTAGAAAGCGACTTGGTCATGCAGGAACTCAGCGTAACTGACCAAATCAATTTGGCAATCGATTGGCTCAGCAGAAGTCCTTATTTTGAGTTAGATAATCGATTGCTCAATTGATTTATCAATGCTTTGGTCTGTTATGTATTACTTGATGGTTTGAGAACTTCATTTTGATTTCATTTTTAATTGGCAAGCATTACATGAACTTTTAGCATATGAGAAATCCTTTTAAGGTGCATGCTTAGTTGAAAGGTTATTTTGTGCATTTAAAACTTAAACGTTATGTGTTATCTGTTAATTTCGGTTGGTGACCCTTTACAACTATTGTGGAAATCTGGGCTTTGCCCTCATATGAGAGCTAGGACGATCTTACCGGTTCGTACCCTACGGATGGGAATGCTTGACTGGAGCTACGTTAGGAGGATCTCACGGGGCGCGTGGAGATCACTCAGGGTGTATAGTTTTTTTGTAGGATGATCATATTAGGTTGATGTATAGGGACTAGACGTCCTTCTTTTGGGGTTGGAGTATTTTTAATTTGGAAAACTGTACTTATACTAATATTGTCAGTTTGATATCTTATTTGAATGGGTTCCATGTACCATTTGTTGTTGTGTAAATGCTTTGGATTTATATTTGGAGAAACTTTTCCGCTGCTTGTAAATTATAATGACTAAATTATTTATCCAAAGACATTTCCTTATTTATTTCTCTGTTTTAGTTTAATTTCTTTTGAAAAAAAATATACACCCTCGCTTTGAAAATCGGGGTGTTACATTGTGGTATCAGAGCTTTGGTTTGGTTTTCTTTGGGGGCTATGGAGCCTTAGTTATAGATTGTAGGTCAACCTATAAGTTGGGAGTTATTATCTGATCATGCGTCATTTTAGGGGGTTGAGTTGTCAGGTCCGCTATAATTATTACGTGTTAACGTGGTCGGAAACTAGTTTTGGAATTATTTGAAGTAGTGTTAAGACTCTACTTGATGATGGTTTTATAGGAAAAACCATGCCGCCAAGAAGGAATGACGCTCCGAGAGCCAATGCTAATAGGGATGATCGAATGGCGGAGGCTATGAATAACATGGATGCTTCTGTTGCTGCACAGACTGCTGCCAAGACTCAACGTGATCTTGAAAAGAGGGGAAGAGAGATTCGTGCTGCAGAGTCAAGAGGATTAGAAGACTTCCGTCGTCACAATCCTCCCAAGTTTAAAAGGATGAGAATTCGGAGAAAGCGGATTAATGGATCCAAGAAGTGGAGAAGATCTTCGAAATGATTAACTGTCAGGCAGAAGTGAAGGTCAACTATGCCACGTATATGCTACTAGGGGATGCTGAGTACTGGTGGAGGAGTGCAAGATTGTTGATGAGATCAGCTCACGAGGAGGTGAACTGGGAATCATTCAAAAGGAAGTTTTTAGACAAATACTTCCCGATGAGTACCAGGACTAAGCTGGGTGATGATTTCCTGAAACTGCATCAGGGGAACATGACCGTGGGTGAATATGCCGCTAAGTTTGAATCGCTATCGAGACACTTCAGGTTGTGTAGTGGTAGCCTTCTGGATGTACATCCTGTTTGGTTAACATGAAAATCTCACCTAGAGTTTGATCTTGTTGAGGGTATTGTCACTCCAAATAGTTTACCTATTATTGTTGACAATATATCAAAATGAGATTATTGGCTCTAGGGACCGTGTTTAGAACTACAGAGCCACCATTGTGAGAGTTTCACTACATAAGCCAATAGACCATTTCATCATAAGAATATCCATATAAACAAAAAATACCTCATACATTCATTCAAAATGTTATATATTCACAACAATAATTCTACATAATTGCATTCATATCTCATTACATGACATTGTTTCTTTTAGAAAATGAAATGGCATTTTGCATCAATTTTCAGGATTGTTGGGGAATCATAAGAACCTTAGTCACGTGTTAAAATTAAAGTGGACAATGGTATTGGAAAAGAGAAAAACTTTACTTTTAAAGTTCAAGCAACCTGATTTAAAAAGTTTAAGAGACATCAACAATCAAATGAAAACTATACAACATGAGAGTTTCTTTCGCAAATATGGGAAAATCCTAAATCTCTTGGCAGTGAATGTGCAAATAGGGGCCCTGGCGGCGTTGGCTCAGTATTACGACCCTCTCTTAAGATGTTTCACCTTTCAAGACTTTTAGTTGGCCCCGACATTGGAGGAATTTTAGCGAATATTGGGTTACTCTCTAGAGGGAGGAAATCCTTATCGATATACTGGACAACCACTGAGTTTGGATGCAATTTATGAAGTGTTGAAAATCGACACAAGAGAGTTGGCAAGTACAAAAGAGGAAAAATGAGCCATTCATGGTTTTTCAAGAAAATATCTTGAGCAAAAGTGTCAGGATTTAGCCGTTAAAAAAGAATGGAGTACTTTTATAGATGTTTTGGCTCTAATTATCTATGGTATTGTTTTATTCCCAAACCTTGATAATTTTTTAGATTTTGCTGCCATCAGTGTCTTCTTAGCTTTTAACAAACATAAACATAAACCGCGATTCTTGTTGATGTATACTACTCTCTGCATATGCGACATGAGAAGAAAAGGGGAACAATTTTATGTTGGGTTCTAGTGTTGTACACCTGGGTCATGTCTCATATGTTCAAGAAAGGGTATCATATTGGAATTAAAGATAACCGTCGATGGGCTCAAAGTATAGCTAGCCTTACTGGAGACACAAGTTCATGGTATCATAGAGAACAAGGGGTGGATGAAGTAATATGTCAATGCGAAGATTTCCCAAATGTGCCTCTCATGGGAACCAAATGATGTATTGATTACAATTCGGCGGTAGCTTTGAGACAGCTTGGCTACCCTATGTTGGAAAAACCAGATGATAAGTCGTTGGAAGCTTTTGTTTTGCACAATACGGGTATAGTAGACCCACCAATGTTGCGAATGATAAGTCGAGCTTGGGAAATGATCATTAGAAAAGGAAAAGTACTTGGATGCAGAAGTTGCAGCACAAAAGAACCCTATCGACAATGGGTAAAAAAAAGAGTCCAAGAAATCAAATTGCCTTTCCATAGTACACCCTCGAGTGATCAGGAAATACCCGAACCTACCCTTGTTACAAATGAAGAAATAGAAGAGCTCAAAACCTCATTGTTAAAATCTGAACAGGAGAAAAAAGAGCTAAAAACAATGTTTGAAAAAGTCTCACAAGAGAACGAGAATTTACGATCAGAAAACTCCTGTAAAAGCCAGTTCATTGAGAGAATCAAAAAGAGGTTGAAAATTGAAAAGGAAAATAGACTTGACATACAAGATTGTTTGAGAGGTGCAAATGAAGAGTTAGATGTGCGAAAACAAGAAAATAATGCAGCTATTGAAGAGGCTTGTATATGGAAGAAGTTGTGGACAAAATCAGCAAGCTCTGAGAAGAACATAAAAAAAGAGTTTAAAGATTTAAAGAAACAAATGAAAGAAATGGTAGCTGAGTACAAGAGTCAAGTAAGGAATGAGAGGAAACACAACGAAGAAATTGAAGAATTATTCTCAAAACATCAAGACGCACTAAGAATAGAAATGGATAATTCTAGTGAGTTGAAGAATTACATTGATTATCAAGAAAAGATCTATAATGACCTAAAGGACGAAACCATATATTGGGAGGATCCTTTTATGATGTTGCTAGGTCAATTGAAAATCAAGAGATCTATAAAGAGCTGGAAGATAAAGGAAGACATTGGAAAGACTGCTTTTCAAAATTGGCAATGCTAGCTAATCAAGCAATCGTAAAAATTCTAAAGCATCTAAGAGAGATTGATGCGGTAATGCATCTGTTGAATACTTCAGTCAAAGTCTACAAGTTTGTTGAATATTGCAAAAATTTGGTAGAAGAATTGGAGGAAAAAGATTGTTTGTCCTATTTAAAGAGAAGATTGAAGTACCATAGTCAATGTAGTTTTCAATTTAAATGTGATGTACTATTTTTCTCATCAATAAAGGATTTGCTATTTTGATTTCTGATCCCCATATTTGCTTCACTAATAATTCGTTCTTGTTAAAATTACATAATTAAGGCTTATAATTCCCCAACATCCAACTATCATAATTAACTAATTGACTTCATCTTCATCACATTAATATTTTAATGCATACTCATAGAAATTTTCTTTATTTATTTATTTTCAAAAAAAAAATAGAAAAATCAATAAAGATGTTTCCCTGACACCCTTATCGGACTCGCACAAACTCTAGGATCATGGATGAACTCGAGCAAAACCAAGAAGTGATGAGAGCAGATGTAAACCAACTGAAGGACAAGGTTGATCGAACTCTGGAAGCTATACAGGCTTTGGCAAGGAAGGAGAATACAGATGGGGATCCTCCAACTGCAAATGAAGAACACCAAACCACTCATTCTCACCCACCAGGCTTTACCCCGACTAACCAACAGTTTCATACAGCAGCTATGCAATTTCCTATGTATGGTCTCCAACTTGGTTTTACTCCACCTGTAGTCATCAATCCCATAGACAATAACCAAAACCGTTCAGCTATCAACCCCCAAAACTTAAACCAATCACAAATCCCACCTCATTTGGGTTGTGTGTCACCCCAGAACACTATACCATCAAAAAATATTCCATATAGTGCACCCCAAGTACCCCATTTTGATGCTAACGGGAATTGGCAACAACCTCACGTTGGGGATGATACACAATCGAAAGAGAAATTCCATGTTTTAGAAGAGCGAATAAAAGCAATTGAGGGGCATAATGTCTATGGTCTCGAAGCTTTTGATAAGTGTTTGGTTCCTGATGTGACTATCCCTCCAAAATTCAAGGTTCCCGAGTTTGAAAAATACAAAGGTGTCACATGTCCTAAAAATTATCTGACTATGTATTACAGGAAAATGGCTTCTCATGCTCATAACAACAAACTTCTCATTCACTTTTTCCAAGATAGTTTGAGTGGGGAGTCGTTAAGTTGGTATATGCATCTTGAGCGAAATCGAATTCGTTCTTGAAAGACTTGGCTGATGCTTTCTTGAGGCAAAACAGGTACAACATTGAAATGACCCCTGATAGGATGCAATTGCAAAATTCATTGAAAAAGGACAACGAAACTTTCAAAGAATATGCACAATGGTGGAGATAAGTGGCATCACAAGTAGAACCTCATTTATCTGAAAGAGAAATGGTTGGTATGTTTATGGATACTCTCCAGTCACCTTTTTATGATAAGATGGTTGGGAGCATGTCATCAAACTTTTCAGGTCTGGTCATGATATGAGAAAGGATAGAAAATGGGATGAGGAATGGCAAGATTGTATGTGCGGCAAGTGGCATGAAGAGACCCCAAACAACCTTCACAAAAAAGAAAGAAGGGGATGCTAACACTGTATTGGAAAATCCAAGGGTCTCTTATTCTCCAACTATGAATTCTTATCGACCTTCGAATTTTCAGCCCCCAATACCCCAAATTCCCTATATTCCCTATCCATATGTGGTTGTGACTTCACAAGCTCCATACCCGCAATATCACCCTTCACAGCCACCTTTTTATCAACAACCTATCGTCCAACCACCACCTGTCATATTTTCCCAACAAAACCCATGGAACCAAAATCCAATCCCAAATCATTACAAACCACAAATTAACCAAGAGAAAAAAAGGTAACTCGTTTTGACCGATTCCTGTGACATACGGTCAATTGTTGCCTCATCTACTCCAGAATTCAATGGTAGTCCTGAGGCCAATGAAACCTCTAGAACCACCATTCCCAAAATGGTATAATCCAAACGCCAAATGTGAACACCATGCAGGAGCCGTGGGGCATTCCGTCGAAGATTGTCAAGCCCTAAAAACTAAAGTCCAAGAATTGATTAATACAAAATGACTTACCTTCAAGGAAGACGGTCCCAACGTAGGGAATAATCCTTTGTCGGGTCACCGAGATACCGCTGTCAATCTCATTGAAGAAGAGATAGACCAATATACAAAAGATGATCACGTATCAACCATAGAGCCATGCATGGAAAATGATAGATCTTTTCCAAGACCATTGGAAATCCTCTATAGAAAAGAGAATCCTAAGCCAACTCATAGTGGAAAAAATGCAATAATTGTCCAAGCACCAACCTCTTTTCCTTATGAAAATAACAGGGTGGTACCCTGGAGTTATGAAGTCACATCTCATTTAGTCAATCACCAATTAGGCGATAGCTCTAAACTTCAAGGTTTTGATGTCACCAATATTTCAGGAATTAGTGGGATGACCCGGAGCGATCGATTATACGCTCTTGAATAGCTTAGGAAAAAGGAGAGTCATGGAGAAAAAGGGAAAGAAGTTATGTATCATGCCATAAAAGGACCGGAAATTTGCAAAAAAATAGTGCCTACAGAAGAAGCTAATGAATTTTTGAAGTTTATAAAGCAGAGTGAGTATAAGGTGGTAGATCAACTAAATCAAACCCCTTCCAAGATATCTATTTTGTCTTTGTTATTAAACTATGAAGAGCACAGAAAAGCACTGATAAAAGTTTTAAATGAGGCCCATGTTACTCATGATATTACTGTGGACCAATTTGATGGAGTTGTAGGTAATATCACCGCCAGTAGCGGGTTGAGTTTTAGCGATGTCAAATTACCAGCAGAGAGGATGGAGCATAATAAAGCACTACACATCTCTGTGAGGTGTCATGATCATATTCTTGCACGAGTGCTAGTTGATAACGGTTCATCGTTAAATGTCATGCCGAAATCGACACTTTCAAAACTTTTTGTTGATGGGGCTTGTTTGAAGCTGAGTGCTATGGTGGTGAAAGCGTTTGATGGATCTAGAAGACAAGTTGTTGGTGAGATTGACCTGTCGATTCAAATCGGACCCCATAACTTTGGAATAAGTCGGCGTACAGTTGCCTTTTAGGGAGACCGTGGATTCACGTTGCTGGAGCAGTGACATCCACTTTCCACCAAAAGCTAAATTTTATAGTGAATAATAAGCTAGGGATAATATTTGGGGAAGAAGATATGATAGTGAGTCATCTATCTTCTACGGGTTACATTGAAGACACAGAGGAAGCCATAGAGACTTCCTTCCAAGCATTAGAAATCTCCAATGTTGTCTTCCTAGGTGAAGGATTTCGTTTAAAAGAACCAAAACTATCTACCACATCATTGAAGTCTACAAAACCCATGCTAGAAGGAGGAGCTTTTGTTAAATTTGGGAAATTGATAGAAATACCCAAAAAGAACGACATGTACGGTTTGGGATATGTACTTACTAAAGCTGACAAAGAAAAGGTTGTGAAGGAAAAAATGGAAAGCAGGATGACTCGTTTGGAAAATCGGGTACCAAATTCACAAAAGATTTCTATTTGTGACATTCACCAAACTTTTCAAAGCGCCGGAATAATATATGTTGATCAAGTGGCTGTTGCGGAAGAGGATCTTGTTGATGATAATAACCTCAAATTGGTGTACCCTTGTCATCCAAACACCGGTCTCAACAATTGGAAGATCATCGAGTTACTCATGTTTGTTAATTCATGTTCAAAGTAATTATGTATTTTAACTCCTTTTTCTCTACCCAAGGCTATAAGGATAACTAATTAGGGCGCATGTATTTCAATTTCGTACTTATTATCAATAAACGCATTTTTTAATTCTCTGACTTTTTTTCTTTTTGTTTTTTGGAAATCTTTATTCATATTTTCTTTTTATTCGTTTTCTTCTTAATTTAAACAATGCAGAGTCGAAAATGAATATGTTGAAAATAGCAGCGCTAGAACTCCTTCTTGTAATTTAGAATGTCCAATTAATCATGTTGATGAGGATTTTGAAGACGATTGTGAGCCTCCCCCAGAACTAGAAACATTAATTGAACAGGAAGCTAAGATAACCCAACCCTATCAAGAATCGGTTGAGGTGATCAATTTAGGGACTGAACATGATAAGAAACAAATTAAAATCGGTATGTCTATGAAAGAAAGTGAACGAGAAAAACTGGTTAAACTTTTATTTGATTACGTGGATGTCTTTGCATGGTCATATCATGATATGTTTGGGCTAGATACTAACATAGTTGAACACAAGCTACCACTCAAGCATGAACGTGCTCCAATTAAACAAAAACTAAGAAGGATGAGACATGATATCTCACTTAAAATTAGAGAAGAAGTCAAGAAGCAATTTGATGTTGGTTTCTTAGAAGTGGCAAAATACCCTCAATGGGTGGCTAATATTGTCCCAGTTCTAAAGAAAGATGGAAAGGTTCGAATGTGTGTTGATTATCAGGATTTAAATAAAGCTAGTCCAAAAGACGATTTTCCTTTTCCTTACATTGATGTCCTAGTAGATAGCACTGCTCAATATTCTCTTTTCTCCTTCATGGATGGTTTCTCAGGGTATAATCAAATCAAGATGGCACCCAAAGATATGGAGAAAACTACATTCATCACACAATAGGGGACTTTCTGCTATAAAGTGATGCCATTTGGATTGAAGAATGCTGAGGCTACCTATCAAAGACCAATGGTAACTTTGTTTCATGACATGATGCATAAGGAAATAGAGATTTACGTGGACGATGTGATTGCAAAATCTCGGGCCAAAGAAGAACATGTTATTAACCTTCAAAAGTTGTTTATGCGACTAAGGAAGTTCAGACTCCGTTTAAACCCTGCTAAATGCACTTTTGGTGTAAGATCAGGCAAGTTACTTGGGTTTATCGTTAGTCAAAAAGGGATAGAAGTGGACCCAGATAAAGTAATAGCAATACAAGAAATGTCCGCTCCACGCACAGAAAAAGAAGTTCATAGCTTTTTGGGTAGATTGAATTACATTTCTAGGTTCATATCGCATCTCACCGCTATATGCGAGCCAATTTTCAAGTTGTTGCGCAAAAACCAAAAGGTTGAATGGAATGATAATTTTCAAAAAGCTTTCAAAAAGATTAAGCAGTACTTGTCAAAACCTCCAATCTTAGTGCCTCCTATTCCTGGGAAACCGCTTATTATGTATCTGACAGTACTTGACGAGTCAATGGGTTGTGTACTGGGGCAGCATGACGAATCTGGTAAGAAAGAACATGATATTTATTATTTGTGCAAAAAGTTCATCATCTGCGAAACAAGGTAATCATTGCTTGAATGAACATGTTGCGCATTAGCATGGGCTGCTCGTCGGTTGACGCAATACATGTTATGTCATACAACTTGGTTGGTGTCTAAAATGGATCCAATTAAGTATATCTTTGAGAAACCTGCTCTTACTGGAAGGATTGCCCGTTGGCAGATGTTGTTATCATAATACGATTTGGTATACGTTACACAAAAAGCTATAAAAGGAAGTGTCCTAGTAGAGTATTTCGCCCAACAACTTGTATAAGATTATCAATCAATGCAGTGTGAATTCCCCAATGAAGGCATCATGACTTTATTTGAAGAACATGGACGCTGGTTTTTGATGGTGCTTCTAATGCGTTAGGTCATGGAATTGAGGCCATTTTGATTTCCCCAGAGACCCAGTTCACTCCATTTACTGCTATTGTTGAGTATGAAGCGTGTGTTATGGGCATTAAAACAGCTATTGAATCACAGGTAAAAGCTCTTGAGGTATATGGAGACTCATTGTTAGTCATCCATCAAATGAAAGGAGAGTGGGAAATGCAAGATTCCTAACTGATTCTATATCATACCCATATCAAAGAATTGACATAACACTTCGAGAAGATCACTTTTCACCATATCCCTCGAGAAGGAAATCAATTGGCTGACGCTCTGATTATAAAAATTCAACAAAGGGATAAACCTACATATTTCTTATCAATAGAAGAAGAACTTGATAACATTCCATGGTTTTATGATATCAAATCCTATGTTAAGAATAGGGAATATCCATCGGGTATTTCAGAGAACGACAAGAGGGTTTTGAGGAGGTTGTTAATGAACTTCTTCTTAAACGGTTATGTGTTTTAAAAGAGGAATCATGATATGGTTCTCCTTAGATGTGTGGATAAAGTGGAAGCAGAAAAGATCATTCAAGAGGTTCACGAAGGTTCTTTTGGAACTCATGCAAATGGGCACGCAATGGCAAGAAAAATCTTGAGGGCTGGCTATTATTGGTTGACCATGGAATCTGATTGCTTTAGTTACGTAAAGAAATGTCAAATCTATGCTAATAAAGTACATGTACCGCTCACCTCTTTAAATTTTTTAACATCACCATGGCCATTTTCAATGTGGGGAATGGATGTTATTGGACTCATCGAGCCAAAAGCTTCCAATGGTCACAAAATGGGTTGAAGCCGCTTCTTATGCCAATGTGACGAGAAATGTGGTTGTCAAATTCATCAAAAGAGAACTGATTTGTCGATATGGCTTACCAAATAAGATAATTACTGACAATGCGACCAATCTGAATAATAAAATGATGAAGGAATTGTGTGATAGTTTCAAAATTCAACATCATAATTATTCGCCATATCTTCTAAAAATGAATGGGGCTATAGAAGCAGCAAATAAGAATATCAAGAAGATCATACAAAAGATGGTGGAGACATATAAGGATTGGCATGAAATGCTTCCCTTTGCATTACATGGCTATAGAACCTTTGTCCGTACCTCAACAGATGCAACTCCTTTCTCATTGGTGTATGGAATGGAAGCGGTACTTCCATTGAAGTTGAAATTCCCTCAATCAGATTCTTGATAGAAACAAAATTGGAAGAGGTTGAGTGGGTTCGATCACGATTTGACCAATTAAATCTCATAGAAGAAAAAAGAATGATAGCTCTATGTCACGACCAACTATATAAAAAAAAAAACAACTTAAAAAGACATACGAGAAAAAAGTCCGTCCTCGAGAGTTTCAAGAAGGGGACTTGGTGTTAAAGAAAATATTGCCCATAAAAAAATATTTTCGTGGAAAGTGGACCCCGAATTACGAAGGACCATATGTTGTGAACAAAGCTTTTTCTGGGGGAGCTCTAATACTCGCAGAAATGAATGGAAAGGACCTTCCACTTCCAGTAAATTCAGATGCAGTCCAAAAATATTATGCTTAGAAAAAATGATGATTGGAAAAATGGGCTCGTTAGGTTGAAAACCTGAAAAATGGGCCAGATGGATTGGAAACTTGGAAGCGCGGTCCACGCAAAAGTCTTCAGACTGGGGCAAATTATTATTCTTGGAAGTCGACTATTAGGAGTCCCTAAATTACAAGAATGACTAGCGTTTGTTATGTCTCCACCTAAAGTTAAACATACTCGTCCTCACATTGTAACCCCTGCCTCAATTGTTTTTTCTTTCAATGTACATTGTAACCCCTGCATCAATTGTTTTTATTTTCATTGTAACGAATGTACATTTTTCAATATTATCATTCGATGTTGTACGTTACACTCCTTATAAACCAATCCAGTTTTCATTATTGATTGTTCTAGTGTTTCAAAATGTTGTTTTACGATAATAAATGTTGGAATTTGAAATATGTGAAAATATCAAAGTATTTTAAATATTTTGACACTTGAAAATATATACACGAGAACTCGTTTGATTCTCAAGATATATGAGTGTGTGAAAAATAATAAAGAGGGTAATTATTTTAAACAATGGATTTAGCTTCGCCTCGAAAAGCGGTCACACGAGACAT
Source organism: Cicer arietinum (assembly GCF_000331145.2). NCBI lineage: Eukaryota > Viridiplantae > Streptophyta > Magnoliopsida > Fabales > Fabaceae > Cicer > Cicer arietinum. The sequence continues at coordinate 34,627,911 of NC_021162.2, read as the reverse complement.
ACTGGAGTCGTCATGCAAAAAGTGGTTGTTTTCTTCATTCACCCAATCTTGTGGGCATAGAAGATAATAAGTATCGGGGAATCAAAGAAATGAACAAGAATTGATCATTAATTCATGACACACATAAATCATGCATAATTTAATCATACTCATATGATTCATGCATCTTCATTGACGCTTTACCTATACTCAATGCATAACACATGCATGAATCATTCATACCTTATTATTGGAATTGCAAGTATCATATTCGCATTCTCCCTCTTTATCTACCCACAGGATGAGACCAATATCATTTTTAATTTCTATAGATCTACGCTTCGGTAAACATTCTGAAGACGATCACTTTCATTTTCTGTTGATCTACGCATCGGTAAACAATCCGAAGACGATCACTTTCATTTTCTGTCGATCTACGCATCGGTAGTCAATCCGAAGACAATCATTTTTTTGTCGATCTATGCATCGGTAATCAATCTGAAGACGATCATTTTTATTTATATGGATCTACGCATCGGTAAACAATCCGAAGACGACCACTTTCATTTAGGTCGATCTACGCATCGGTAACTAATCCGAAGACAATCATTTTTTTATGGATCTACGCATCAGTAAAGAATCCAAAGACAACTACTTTCATTTCTGTCAATCTACGCATCGGTAACCAATTCGAAGACGATCATTTTTTTATGGATCTACGCATTGGTAAACAATCCGAAGACGACCACTTTCATTTCTAACGATCTACGCATCGGTAACAAATCCGAAGACGATTATTTTTTTATGGATCTACGCATCGGTAACTATTCCGAAGACGATCATTTTGCATATTTCAAAAAAAAAAATTGCATCATTCCCACTTTAACATTTCAAGGGCACTTTAATACATGTGTTTGTTATTGGACAAAATTTAGGTCCTTATATTTACTTATCTTTTACCTGATAACATGAAAACTAATACCATTGTTCAAGTAAAATATAATTAAATAGAGGCAGTTGTAGCAACCTATTTTTGTCCAATTTATTAAAAATAAATCAAAAAGAAAATATATATTTTAAAAAAGGAAATAAAAATAATTACAATAATTAATTTCATTATGTCTCATAAATTTACAATTTCAAATCAAATTACAAATTAAAAAAAAAAAGCCAAATTATATTACAATAAAATTGAAACCAACCTGCTTTGGCTTTGTCTTGTTGTTGTCCTTATTGCTGCCTTTCTGTCTCTGATGCAATATCATGGTTGAGGCACTAGCCTTTGCTTTGTAACTAATTAGAGAAACAGAAAAGCATAATTTTTACTAGTCAGTCTTAGTATACATGGTAAAAACTAAAGGACAAAATTTTGAGTTTAAAAAAAAATAAATTAAAGGACAAATTAAAGCTCAGCAACAGATCAAAACAAATAAGTCAAAACCATGAATGCACCAGAGATGTAGAAAAAACGCAGATGATGGGCAGAAGAAAATAAGCATCAAACAAGGAATTGGAAAGCTGAAACTCAAATAGAGGCACAGACAAAGGCAACAAGCAAACAAACGAAAAATTCTATAAATGCATCTTCTTATGTTTTCAAGGGGGAGGAGAGGGGACAGATAAACAAACACATCTGAAAGAAGAGAGTTTTATTTTTTTGAAAAAAGAGAACAAACTTTTTTTTTTTTTAAAGAGGATTCTGAAACAAAATTGTTTAGCATAGAAGAAGCAATAACTCAATTCCATCATTAAAATCATATGTATTTAGAAATACAAATAATAGAAAAGGAGAGAAACCAAAATCACCGTCATTTTCACCGATAACTACCGCTAACCACCGTCAACCATGCATCATCTTATTTTTCTTATTTTCGGTATGCCACTTTCATGCTTGTTGTTATGTTCTCTATACTTGCTTCTATTTCATTTTTAAATAGGTTTACTTGCTTCTACTTCCTTAGGATTTATTGAGTTTTGAATAGATTTGCTTTTGTTTTGAGATGATGCTGGTATTTTTGAAATGATTTTTGGTTTGTTTTGATTTATTTTGAAATGAATGGGGTTGTCATGCTTAGCTGTTTGCAAATACAGCTCTCTGGACATATAGCTATGACAGTACGCGTGGCCTTGTTTTGAAACGTTCCAAGCATGCTTAGACTTAGTCTGTGCTATTCTAAAGAATCACTATTTGCTGAAATGATTTTGACTTAATAATCATTTATTTATTTATTTATTTATTTTAAAAAATATAACCAATAAAGTATTATTTTAAAATACATTATATATATTATGATAACTAAACTGATTTAAAACTCGTTCTTTTTTTTTTTAAAATAATTATACAAAAAAATTATTTTTTAAAAAATAATTATATAAAAAAGTTATTTTTAAATGGTTAATTAGATGTGACATCTTTTTAATCTTTGAGCGGTTATAACACAAGTCGTACGACTTTGAGATTTTAAAAGCTCATTTTTATAACAAAATAATAAATTTATTCTTAAACAGGTTAAATAGATGTGACATTTTTTTAGTCCCTGAGTTTTTGTTAGACTCAAGTTGAACAACTTGATAGTCTTAAAACACATTTTTTTTTTAAATACTTACTCAAATCAAACTCTTTTATTTTTTCTTTTCGTCTAAACTTTTTATCACAAAACAAATTTTCTTTAAAAACAATCAATACATCGACATTAACTAAGAACTACGTAGCTTTGATTTCTCCATTGCACTGGGAGATACGTAGAAGCAAGATCGCATTCTTGTCAAGCACATTAATAAAAAATTTTTTGTGACCTTTATTTGTTAAGCACATATTTATTCCAAAATCATATTAAAAAATTAATAATAATTTTTATTCATATTTAATAATAATGAGAAATAAATATATTTAAGTTAATATTAATTTTGCACAATTAACTATAGGTAACTGTATTTTAACGGATGTCGTAGGGTGTTAATACATTCCCTACGCATAATCGACTCCCGAACTCAAATTTGGTTTCAAAGACCATTTTTTCTATTTTTAAGGGTTTTTCAATATTTTCCCTATTTTAAAATAAATTTTGGTGGCGACTTCATTGAATTCGAGAAACACTCGAAAATTTAGGCCGCGACAAGTCCCGAGTATAAGGTCTCACTCATAAGTGTCTTTGTAAGTGAATGTGCAGTTTGTGAAGAGAATTACAATCCAATTACGATGTAAAATACTCAACACACATATATAAATATATATAAAGATAATGACTACAATAAAATAACTAATTGATAATAAAGGCATAAAGTGAAGAAAATGAAAGAAGAAATAAACATAAAAGGAAAAAAAATTGCACAATTAATTATGTTAGCTTTGACTCTCTAATAATCTCTAGTTGTCGTGGTCTAAAATTCCAGGCGTTTCTCTAATTCAATAGAGTTGCCACCAAAGTTTATTTTAAAATAGGAAAAATATTGGGAAAATCTTTAAAATAAAAAAAATAAAAAAATGGTCTGTGAAACCAAATTTTGAGTTCGGGAGGCAATTATGTATAGAGAAGATATTAGCATCCTACGACATCTGTTAAAATACGATTATCCATAATTAATTATACAAAAATAATATTAATTTAAATATTTATTTCTCCTTATTATTAAATATGAATATCAATTTTTTAAATGTGATTTTGAAATAAATGTGTGCTTAAGAAAGAGAGAGAAAATTTTCATTTATTAATGTGTTTGACAAATGTGTGATCTTGCTCCTACGTATCTCCGAGTGCGATGGAGAAATCAAAGCTACCTAATTTTTGGGTAGCAAATGTAGATGTGTTGGTTGCTTTTAATGACAATGTGTTTTGTTGTGGATAAAATAAAAATAAAAAATTGTTTTACGAAGAAAAAAAATGAGTTTGCTTGATTTGAATAATTATTTTGAAATACGAGTTTTAGGACTATCAAGTTGTATAACTCGTGTCTCAAAAACTCAATGAGTAAAAAGATGTCATATCTAATTTAATCAATTCAAGAATATTTTATATTAATTTCGGTCTTAAAAGTGAGTTTTAAAATCATCAAGTGGTACAACTTGTGTCTTAACTACTCAAAGATTAAAAAAGATGTTACATCTAATTTAATCAAATTTAAAAATTGATTTTGCATTAATTTATTATAAAAAAAACTAGTTTTAGAACGATAATGATGTAACAATTTATGTCAATACATAACTTGAACTAATATTTTCTTTGATTTTACTTTTGGCAAAGAAATTTTTGTAAAATTTGATGATTTAATAAAATGAAAATGCAAGTTGTGCAAACTGTGCAGTGTGCAAGGTGCCTAATCTACTCTACGTCTGCGTGAAAGAAAAAAAAAATTGAAACCTACCCCCCGTTGTCTAATGTGATACCTACCCCTGTTGTCTAATGTGATAGGGACGTATCTCTGTAAGTTAAGTTTCAATACATCATTTTAACAATAATCTCTGAACTTTAAACAAATAAAAAGGTATCACTCTTAAGTATGAGATCACAAACTTTATCAAACAACGAACAAATAAAATACATCATTTTTTAAAAGTGAAATAAAAAATTTCAGCAAACAAACAACAAAATAAAGCACAATATTAAAGAGAAACAAAACGAAACAAATGTGAGACACAAATATGTGAGTAGCAGCAAAGAAGAAGGCGGTGGTGGTGTAACGGTGGTCGACGATGGTTACCGGTGGTAGTTAAAGCATGAAGAAAAAAAAAACGATACTTCATGTTTTTATTTTTCTCTTTTAATTTTGAAATATATGATGTTGATGATGGAGTTGGTTTGCTGTTTCTTCTCTACTCAACTTTATTCTTGTTCTAGAATTTACTCTTTTTGTTCTCCATTTTTTATCAAGAAAAAACTCTCTTTTTCTATTCTTCTATGTTTTTATTTTTTCAAGCCAAATTTTCAACTCAGTTCATTTTTTTTCTCCTTTTCGGTTAATTTTTTTTGTCTCAATTTATAAGTTAAAATGATAAACGTGTGTGTTCATGAGATAAAATTAAGATTTATTTCTTTTTTATTGTTTTTTAACAAAAGTTAAGCAACATCAGATAATCAGATAATTAGGAAAAAATGTGACTTATCTTTTTTATTGAATGTACAAGTAGTAAAAAAATAAAAAGATAAAAAATAAAATAGGGGAGGAGTGCATCTTGTTGTAAAGCAGTGAAGTCAGAAAAGAGGGAAGTCAACAAGGCAGATGGAAGTCAACAAGACAGTGAGTTGCAGAAGAGAAAACAATTATATATTTTATTTTATTTTTTTTAATTTCATTTTTATTTTTATTGTTAAATATAATGAGAACCTTTATAGATTCAAAATTGTACTAAATTTATAAAATGACTATTTTTAGACTTAATAAAAATAAATATAAAATGTTTATTAAATATATTATTATTTAATTTTTAGAATTATCTTAAATTGATAGGACAAAATTGAAGTATTACATTAATTAAATAAATTAAATCAATAATTTATCTTCTAACAAATAATCATGCTAAGAAAACAATCATCGCCTATAAGTCATGCCCAAAAACAAAATAAATAAAACATTGGTTATAATTTTTTAAATAAATTAGAGTGATACAAGAAGCACCAACTACAAACAGAGTTTGTATTTAATATTTTATGTTTCTCCTGTTGTTTTACTTTTAAATTTAATAAATTTTTAGCTTAATTCAGGTAAATGCTTTAAAGGTTATGAGATGTTTGAGAAAAATATATATAATGTAAATTTTTTGCATTATTTTTTATTTGTTATTAGATAACAACTGTGATTGTTATTGAAATTTCCGCATTATATTCTTGTGTTTGACTATATTACTTTAATTATTTTGGTTGTTTTTTCAACGCATTTGATATCGATGCATTTTTTTTATTATTTTAATTTTCTACATAAAAATATTATGTAGGGTTATTAGTTTTATAATTATCGTGTATCATGTTTTGTGCAAAAATTTAACTAAAGACGTAGTTCACTCGGTTAAAAGAGACATGAACACACATCATATTGCATATAATTTTCATACCACTCATCCATATCATCCATATCGTGCTAATTCCTCCTTTTTAGGTTTCTTTGCTTATGCATCATGAAACAAATTAGGTGGAGGATGGTTTTGCCAAGTTTGGTGTGTGTCTTTCTACCTCTCATTTTATTTTTGAATTTCCTCTTCCCTTTGTTTCAGTCTAGCCCAGTGTAGGTAGAGTATGCATTCTTTTTTGCATGATTTTTAGTTTATTTTTTGTTTCCTGTGGAAAAGTGTTAAACATACATTTTTTTTTTACAAAAACAAGCATAATGCGCTTTTTTTTTACTAAAGCATATCGCACTTTATTAATGATTTTATACCATACATATTCTCCTTCTAAATCATGCCATTTTTAGAGAGTTGAAATTGAACTTCCCTCCCCTCTAATACAAACAATTGAACCGAGCAATTTCAAATTAAACTAACCGCTCTCTTTCTCTCCATTTCTTCCAAACCATAGTCACCAAGTTCACAATTCTCTTTGGTACGTGGTACGGGTTCGGGTTCGAGTACGCGATACGTAATCTTCAAAGTATTTGGTACGTGAGGGGTATACATAGTTGGTACGCTGTTTCGGTTCGCGGTACGTTTTAATATACAAATCGATACGTTAAAATAAAAATAAAAAATTAATGGTTTTAACACAAGAGTGAGAGTATTAGTTTACGTAAAAAATGGAAGAATTTGTAATACTAGTCCCACATTGGTTGTTTCTAAAATATTAGAGGTTGAGTTATCTATTGAGTACAACAATTCTAAGTAGTCTCACATCGGTTGTTTCTAAAATACTAGAAATTGAGTTATTTATATAAGTACAACAATTATTGGTACAATAGTTATTGTGTTTGTACTTATACCACATTAGTACAGGCGTACGTGACAATATATTAATGCAGTTAAAGTTTATATAAAATAAATTAAATGAGGTGTTATATTGTTAGATTGCCAAAAGTAGGGAATTATTCGTAGGGTATTCCAGTGAATTATGTAACTCTGTTCCAAACAAACATGTCCTTAAGGTAGAGAAAATAAAATGCAGGATAACCTTGTTTATAAGAAAAAATAATATGTTGGACATATGCATCCATATATGATAGTTTAGGATGACTATTAGGCACCACAAATTCAAGTATAGAAACCGTAGGTCTTTGCATTGAGTATGATTTGCCTTAATCCACCAATTGGTGACAGAATCATTAGCAGGAGGCCAAGTATAATGCATATCTGAAAACAGAGGCCAAGTAAGTAATTTAACCATGTCTCAATCTCAGAAGTTATCAAATAAAATAAGTTAAATATATTTTAGTCCTTATTAATATTTTATTTCTCTGTAAAAATATATATTTATTTTTAATTTCTGCAAATGTATGGAAATATATATTTTTACTTTTGTTCCATGTTTAATTTTATCCTCTGCAAAATTTAATCATATTGAAATTGGTCTCTATAATTTCATTTAAATCTTAATTTTGAAAGATTAAAATCAATTATTCTACATATTGCAGTGATCAATGTCAATATGAATAAATTATGTTGAGACTAAAATATAATACCACTGACCAAAAACTTAAAGTAATATATTTCTAGAAACTAAATAAATTACAAGAAATAAAAGTAAAAAATAGTATATTTACAGATTATATTTAAACACATAAAATATAAAAGAAGCATATAAAACATACCCAATTGGTGAACCAGGACAAGCTGAACCTCTTTGGTTTGTAAATAGAAAGCCACATAACGCAGGGAAGCTACAAAATAATGTAATGATAACATTAAATGAAATCACATAGACACCTATTCTAATATAAACAAAAATATAGTTTAAGGGGCTTACAAAGTATGTTGTAGGAGCAAATGCAAATCCTCCAAAAAATCCAAGGAGAGCACCAAAGAAAGGGAAGGTAATGCCCACAAACATTGTGAAAGCTGAACCAAAATATTTATTGTAATTATGAGTGTCACACAAATACCAGTTGTGATTATTTTTCATAAAATTTTATTTTAAACACAAACCAAAATAAGTCATTGATAAACAATTTAATTAATAGTTTGTAACATAAATATTTATTATATAAGTATTTATATATAAGTCATTTTGATAACAAAATATTAAATGAAATAAATTTTCATATAAGCTATAACTTATAAGTTGCTAAAACAAACTATCTCAAAGATTTTATAAAAATAAATGGAAAATTATTTTAGAGTTGTCATAAATAGTTTTATAAGCTATTCTAAATGCTTATTTTTGTAAATTAACATAAATCAATCAATCAAAAACATCTTTATATCCAATAGGTTCAAGAAAGAAAATAGCATCTAAAGTGGGTAATATCAAATTCAAGGAAGAAAATATAATTCAATTTGGAAAATTGGCTCACCAACATAAATATTGCGAACAACAAATCTTAGGAGTCGGGTTGGCTTGAAACGCATTTTTTTTACCATTACAGTCTCAATCATGTCAAAAACTGGCATTGCATATAACTGTAAAGAAACAAAATAAATCTCAGCAATAACTTAATTGAAGCATGAATAATAAAAATGGAAATTACAAATAAATACACATTTTAGTCATTAAAATTGTAAGATTCAATCAAAGTTAATCGTATAAATTTGCAAAATAATAATTTGGCCCCTTCATCTGAAAAATAGATAAATCAGTTAGTTTATTTTTTTTAAAAAAAACACATTACACCACAATTTCAAAATTTCTATGCTTATTATGATGTAACAAAAGATTATTTAATTCCATGTATGTGTCTTATATTGGTATTGATAACTTATTGTTATTTTTTAATTGCTTAATTGCAGTTTTGATCTCCCCTATTTTAGCTGAATCGCAAAAGTAGTCCTCCTATTTTTATTATTCTCAGTTTTGATCCCTCAAATAGAATTTTGGTGTAAAACTTGATGAAGTTTCATTTTTTCAACACCACGCCATTTATAATCATAGATTTTAGGTACAATTGTTGCACCACGAAATTTTGAGGCATGGTGTGACTTATAAACGCAAAAAAATGAAACTTCATCAAGTTTTGGACCAAAACAGGACTAAAACTGGGAAGAAATAAAATGGAGGGACTACTTTTGCGATTTAACTAAAATAGATGGACCAAAACTGCAATTAAGTCTTTTTTAATTTAAGAAACTAGTATACTATTTCATGTATTTAAAGAAACTAAATTAATCGACTCTTATAATTCCATGGAATAAAATATGCCTATTTCATTTGGAAATTATTATTGCGCACGTACCTGGTAGCTTCCTATGACATGAATGACAACAAACATGTTTGCTGTAACTATAAGCCAAGTAGGTTTATTAAGAGAAGTGAGGATATTATCAGCAACTGTATTGCCAAACATCCAATACCCAATAAGGGCAACAGGAAAATAGCACAAAGCTACAACAATATAAGCTAATACCACCCCTTTCCACATAGGACCCTTAGATGGTTTCTCTGGTGTAGAAGGAATTGTTGCTTGAATCTCCAACACCACATTGTGTCCAGCATAGGCAAATGCAACGTCACCTAAAGCACTAAAAAAATTGAAAACTGTTCCTGGTGTTGTTGTGGCTTTATAGCCATATTGTACATCTTGTTGAACTCCCTTTTTTACTGAAGCCACCCATGCAATAGTTGAGTAACTGCATAGGATTATAATCACAAACAGATTTCCTTTAATTTTAATTCAAAAGATATATCCAACCAACATAGATGTATTTTCTTTTAACTTAATAGTTCATATAAAATTTTAACATTTTAATATTTGTCCATATACAAAATAAATTCAAAATTCAATGCTTACAAAATTACATAACAAATTGTTTTAGTCACTGCCGAAACAAAACATGTTTAATTGTCTTTATAATTTTAATGATTTTTTGCAAAGTTTGAAACGTTAGAACAAAAAATTTCTTTAAATATTTAAAATCTTTTAACTTGATATGAATTAAATATGAATTTTTCAAAATGTAAAAAATTCAAGATTAAAGTAATAAAAATATGGATATACAAATCAAATTTTGAGTTCATTTTTTCTTGACAAACTTTTTAAAATGTTGTAAATATGCTTGTGAAAAATTTATTCAAAATATTATTGACTTAACAGTAAAGATTAAAACTATATACATAATAATTTTGCGACGACTAAAAATTGTATTATTTTTTTATGGAGACTAAAATTTAAAATTTTATAAGTCTAAAAATATATTTAATCATTTCTTTATATTTCTTTTATATACTATCGTGCACATGCCACTAAAGTGTTCATCTATCCGCTTTTTTTGAATCTTAATTTTGTTTCTCATTTTTTTCTGGGATAATTTAGGGAAAAATTGTTAATAGAATTGTTATAATGAAAGGTAGAATTTGGAGAAAATAGTATTACATCAAAAGCTAGTATCCTATAGAAAAAATTAGTATACCATTTTTTTAAAGATGTAGAAAAATTTTGTACCAAAAGAAAAGGTATAGAATATTTTTTTTTAAATAAAGATAGTTTAAATGAAAGAAAAAATTTAAAAAATTAATTGAACTTTTTACTTATTTACTTTAGTTTTTCTCCACATGCATGGTTCACTTTTATAAGTAAATAATTTTTTTGATATTCACTTGTTGACTTGAATAGTTGTTGATTACACCCTCCTAAAATTAGTGTCACTTCTAGTAAAATTAATTCCAAAATAGATATGGTTTTATATTTTCATTATAGCATTAACTAATTTATAACAATTTTACCTTTAATTAATTATTATTATGTACACCTGTTAAATCATTATATTAATTCCAATAATCAATAGTTAATAAAATAGTTTTGTAAATAATGTTACATTCATTTATTGTTTTTCTTAATCTTTTTAAAAAGGGTAAAAACACAAACTTTTGTTGGAATAATGAAAATGAAAAGAAAATTAATACGAACACACATTTTTAAAAATAGAAATAGAAAATGTTATCATAAAATAAATGACATTTTAATTACCTCAAAGACATGATTGCGGCAGCCAATGAGATACCGGCAATGGAGTTAAAGTTTGGAAGATGAGCAAGAACAAAATGAACAGAGGCAAATATCATGATGAAATAAGTTGTTTTCATTGAGTTGCAGTTTTTTTTGCACACCAAGTCATGAATTTTCTGCAATGATTTTCCTCCGGTGACCATATAAACAACATCTACACCAATTTCACATATCAATTGTTGTGGCACCACAATCCAAAGTCCAAGCTTTTCACCAAATGCTTCTTGACCCAATTCATGATATCTATCAAAACGTTTTCCTGGAACCATTTCATGCATCTCAACCATTTGCCATAAGGTGTATAGAGTTATTATCCATGATAACACTAGAATCGCAACACCAGGTCCCCTGCAATTCGACAATGATAAACAATAACAAATTTATTTAGGTTCCTTCGACATGATTGGTGTATTGGGATAAAGTTCGTATTCATTGAAGTCCTAAATCAAGCATTGTGAATGTATTAGAGGTTTGGTAGTTTTTATTTTTTTTTGGACATTTAAGATTTTATTCGTCTAAAATTTATTTATGAGTAAAAATTGTTTGAAAAGTTTGCAATTTTATCTTTAAAAAAGTTGCGACTAGAGTAACAAAATGTATGTTGTGAAATTGAAGATTAAATATATATGGAGTGTTGAGACAAAATACCAAATTAATGTTTTGATGTAAACAAATAAAAGTTAATTAAAGACTCTAATTATGATTCTAAATTATGTGTTAATTTAACATGTGTTTTTAATTGTAGTAATCCAAGATAGGTACAAAGCAAATGCAAGAGAAATCAGTTTAAAGAAAGTGCTAAAAATGAACAAAACTGAACCAATAACGTTCTTGACATAATCTAAAAAACCAAGAATGTTCTCCACGTTTCTGTCATTTTCAACAAACAAGATCGCATCAGTTTTTAATGCAAGGAAAACTCTTGAAAATCGCGAATGGATTTCTAGTTTATATACTAGAAATATACAGCTCTCATATAAGCAAAAGAATCACTTAAAAGGATCAAAGATTAAAATGCACAACTCAAAGCAAAAATGTCAAACATTATCCAGCTTGTTACACTTGATCTTCAACAGCAAAAATCTTTCTCCATAATGATTAACAACTATCTCAAGAATGATCAACATCATTCTCCAAGTATGATGACATCAATCCAGAATGATAGGAACATTCTCCAGCTTACTGACCATCATTCTCCAGCCTTGTTACATCATTCTCCAGCCTTATTTCATCGTTCTCCTTCATGTTTTGCACGAATCAAAAGACAGTCTTAATCTAAATCGATTAAGCACATCTCTAAGATGTTTGTGTGCATAAACAAAGGATCATCACAGTCAATAATGAGAAGCTACATATCAAACATTATTAACATAGAAGCAGAAACGTAGAATGTTCAAAACAATAACATTCAAAGTTTAAAAGTCTGGCCTTTGGTCAAGTCTGACACATGACAACAAGACACCTTTTCATCGGTCATGATAGCGGTCATCAACCTCCTTGAAGTCTATAAAAGAAACCCCAAGCTCAAGGAAAACGTAGAACTACAAGGGCTAAGAAAATCCATCAACCACAAAACACTTACATACTTGAAAGCTTCTCATTTGCAAAAGAATCAGTTCTGAATTCATCTTCATATATCCAGATTGTATTACTAATTTCTTTTATCAATAATCTATTATCAAACACGAGTTAAGCATATCAGATTCTACCAATCTCTCTAAATCATTATTGTATAAATTCAAAACTATAAGGGTTGTTTATAGTTTGAGTAGTTTTTGTAAAAATCCTTTTATGGTTAAAAGGTGAATTGTAAAATCCTCTCAAGATTGATAGGTGACTTAATTGAATCCTTTCTGGGTGGAAATGAATTGTTGTTACAGATCAAGGTTGATCTTAAAAAAAATCATGTAAAACTAAGAGCGTTGTAAAACCAAGAACGTTTTCCGTTTGAACACTTAGTGGAAAATCTCACAACTGTGAGGACTGAACATCCCGAGTTGGGTGAACCAGGATATATCTTTGTGTGGTATCTCTTCCTTATCTCTATTTACTTTTAGTCATTTTGATTATCAAGTTAAATAGACAAACTAAAACTGTGATTTTAACTAACCAAAAACGTTTTTCGTTTTCTGTTTCCAAAACGAAGAACATTCTCCATTTTCTGTTTTCATAACCAATATCAATCTTGAGTTATTTTCTTAAGATTTTAACAGGAAATTTTAAATAGGTGAATTTACAATTCAAACCCCCTTCCTTGTAAATTAACATTGCTACTTCATAGAGTGCCTAAGAGTAAAAAAAAAGAGACAAAAGTACACATATAGTTCTTTTAAGTGTATCTCAAATCTTGCTTAGATGCTTTAATTTTATTTTATCTCGATTTAGTTTTTTAAGTTACATTTTGTTTGTACAGTTCGTGTTTTGTCTCAATTTCGACAACAATTAGTTCAACTTCTAATAATTAGAAACTCTACTGAATACTGCAACAATGTATTATTTATATTAATCATTCGAAAAATATTTATCAAATGTTATAAATTGTTTATTTTTCTTGATTTTCTCTCCAACAATTTAAATACACATATAGCATCATAAACAAAATACTAAAGGTCCATCAATATAATTAATATTTTTAACTTCTTTTACGTGCAAAGTAGCTTGAATAATCAATTTGTTGTTATGTTTCGATTAAATCATCACATTTCATAATAGTAATTCGAGAAAATGTTCAAACATAAAAGACCACATGTATAATTTAATATATATATTAAAGACTAGTGATGTAAACTTAATGTAACTGAAATGATTAAATTAAAAAAAAATAAAGGAGCTAAATAAATTAAAGACGAATTTTTTTTTTAAAAAAAAGGTCATGGAATGCCAAAGCTAGTGAGAATGTGTTCAACAATAGACCATATGGATAAATAGTCTATTACAAAAATATTTATCTTAAGGAGTCAAATTAATTCATAATTGAATCTATAAAAACTCGCAATGTCTTTTTTAATATAAACAATTAAATTATTTATAAAAATATTTATTATCAAATTTATTTATGAGTTAGATTTGACAATTTATACATTTAAAAATATTTTCTTTGTAATTATAGTAAAAATCAAAAGTATCAAAACAATACAAATAGATATATCAATTAAATATTACATTTTTGACTTTGTAATTTTTCTAAATTTTATTTTTAATAAATTTATTTAAAATAGTGAAATATATATTATTGGATAACTAAATATAAAACTGTATACTTATTCAGAAAAACATTATTTGGGATAACCATGACCAATTTTGCCTTGAAAATAGCAATTTCTATTTTCGACAAATAATACTGTGAGTTGTTTTTTAGAGTTTCGACTGATTTACATGTATCAAAGGGACCTATCTTATAAAAAGGTATCAGTAATTAACTATAGCATAATTTTAATGGTATACCATCCAAGATTTGCCATGGCAGACGGAAGACTCAAGACACCAGCTCCAACCATGGCAGTGACATTGTGAAAAGCTGCGTACCACCATTTTGCATTCCTTGAAGAAGTTATAGGAAGCCAATCATCAATTGCCTTTTGCTCCGCACTTCTTTTCTCTTTCTATTAAAAACAACACATTTAATCTCTTCAGCAAAAGGCAATTATCAAAACTATTTTTTTTCTCGCTTCCAAATAAATAGTCAATAGCAACACATATATAAAGGGCAAATCATTTCAGGCAGAATTAAAATTCCAACTTTAACTCGAATTGATACAATTTTAAATCACACTTTATTTATCAGATTATTGGAGTTCATTTTTCCCAAAAAATAAAGGGTAAAAAAAAAACAAACATGAGCTTAATTTTTGAAGTTGAATTTACCTCTGGAGAAGCAATTGGTTTTTCATCATTTGTTGGAGTCTCACTTCCCATGGTGGTATCTTAATTTCTTTGTGACAAGGAGGAGAAATTACGATATAGTCAAATGTTGAAAGATACTATCATATGGGAGATGCATAGTGCTTCCGAAAATGACTTTTAAGAAAAGTCCGTCCAAGTATTGACTCAATCAGCACCTTCAAGCCGGCAATTTGGTCGCATAATGTACGTATATAGATAAACGTCTTTATAATGCGAATTAAAACTTAGGTGGGAAATATCAAGCTTAGACGGATTAATTTATGGAGTTTGTTTAATTTTAAAAAAAATTAAATGTCAACGTCCGTAATAGCTAATGGTTGATTGATTTGTCCTTTTTTGGTGTAAAGGACAGGGGGCCAAGAAAAAGAAAACATAGTTATTGATTTTGTTGATTAGCCGGCTTTTATGTGTAAATATTGAAATTCAATTCCTCGCGGTGTGGAAACACATGCTCTACACAATTGGATAATATAAATTTTAATTTTATTATTTAAAATATTAAGTTTAAATTTAGATTTTTTATCTTGATCAAATGGTTATTGATGTTTGGCTAAGTGAATAGAAAGATGACCATTTGTACCTTTTTTGGGTTCGTAAATATTCTACCTACATTCCAAAATCATATACATGTATTATGTAAATATATATTTAATCGGTATCAAAATATATAAAAAATTGATCAAGAAAACTGATGTATTTGATTTAACATTTAAACCAAATACATCAACTATTTTTGAGTTATTTTTATTTATATTTTGAAAGTAAAATGTAATACAACTGTCCTTAAATATAAGACTATTTTAAGATTTTTCCTTGTTCTCTTTTATAAGACCTCTTTTAAATTTTCAACTATATTAATTATTACTTTACTATATTATCCCTAATTATCTTACATTCTTTTCTACCAGATGTATTAAATACTATAATAAAAACATAAATTAATCTTCTCTTATGAAAGATAAAGTTGTAACATAATTCAAATTGTCATTAAATTAAAGTCGTGTTTGAATTGACTTATTTTGAATTATATGAACTTATCTAAATTCGTAAGACTAAATTCATAAGCCATCATATCAAGCTTTTAAAATTGAATTTATGAAAGGAAACATGGAGCTTATGTTGTCCGACAGGGTCTACGACCTAAGCTACATTTGGCTAGATTTTTTGTTAAACAAACAAGGTCCAAATTTCTAAAAGAGTATATTTAGTTAAGAACACCATGCTACATGCCATATATAAAGCCTTTTAGGTCTATTTAAATAAATATAAATAATATTTTTTATTACTACTATAATTATTATATTAAATTTTGATTTTTTGATTAGATATTGGACTTTAAGTACTTTACACATACTAACCTTCTTTAGTTTTGACATATTTAAATGTGATATTATCAAATAGAATTGAAGTTAGATGTCATATAAACCTAGATTTTTTAAAATGTCATGTTAAATATCAAAATAGAACTTAATTATATTAACATATTAACATATTAACTTGTCAGTCTATTTAAAGATATGTCTAATTACTTATTCAAATATATTAAAATGAAATAGGCTTTTAATTAAGTAGACTAATAAGCCATATCAGTCTTTCATCAATGTTAGACTCAAATCCAAAAGGTAATCCTACAATAGATCACATGCCAGACTTAGGCCTTGAATTTTTTTGATAGACCAAACTCAGGCTTACAAAGCCTAGCTCGACTTAACATGTTATCACCCCTAATTGTCAAGGAAACACGGAGCATTGCATTTCTCATCAGCATCACACCCAATTATCACCTAATCATCAAAATGAGTATGTTAAAGTTATTATTGCTCATATATTTTAGTGTGTAAAGATGATTTTTTATAAGCTCTTCCGGACTGGCCTAAGGCCCAATTAGACCTTACTTGCCCGCTCTGACCTAACACGACTACCCATTGAAGAATAAACGACATTGAATGCCATTTACACCTCTGTCCCAAACAAGTTGGGGATTTTGTCTATATAAACAACACCTCCGACACTGAGGATGATACGCATTTCTCATTCTATCTTACCTCTCATTCTCCTCAAATAACTACTTACCTTGAGCATCAGAGTACATGCAAGTACCACCTCACATTAGGGCACAATGTATTGTTCCAGAAACAATGCCAACCATCCAACTCGGTCTTATTTCGATGATTGACGCTGTTTGTGGGAACTATTACATTTCTTCATGCTTTAAGCAACCGTCTTTCACGTATGCATACTCATGATGCATTTAAATCCCCATGTATCCAGAAGGTTGCGGGAAAAAAATTTTATGACCAATTCGACCACTACTGCTACAACATAATTCCTTTTAGGCTAAAGAACATCAGAGCCACATACCAACACATAATAAACAAATGTTTTCAACAATCAAAATGGGAATATGCTCGAAGTATATGGACGAAATGATTTTAAAATTCGAGGACGAGACCGATCACTCTTTTCACCTTCGAGAAGTTTTCAAAGAAGTCTGAAAGCATAGCATGAGATTGAATCCGTAAAATTGTACCTTCAAAATATGAGCTAGAAAATTCCTAAATTTCTACCAAACCAAAAAGGGAATTGAGGAAAATTCGAACAAGTGTAGGATGTTCACAAAAATTCTTACACTTGATTCCAAAAGCAAGTTCGAAGTTCTCAACACAGTTCTAACATTTCTATCCAAATTCATCGCTAAATCCGCCCGATATTCCCTCCCATTCTTCAAGTTACTAAAGAAGGAGGTGTTAAAATCAAGTTTGTTTTGAAGAACTATAACTCTTACCTGTTATGATAAATACAACATTATTTTATGGGAACAATTTAAAGCACTATTGTTTTGTTTTAGTGTGCAGTTTTCATGTTAAGTTATTCTATATGAGTTCACGTTGCATCCTCTGATGTTTGATCTAAGTTAAAAGAATACCAAGACTCCGCTTTGATTTTCGTTTTCTAACTATGGTTAACACGCTTTGAAACGTGCCTCTGGTAATTCTGGTAATACAAGCAATGCTCTGATTCGTCTACTTCTGATAATCACATCAAGCATCTTATCTATATTCCTACGATAACCTTGACCAACAAGTGATTGTCTGCCTCTGATAATCGCGACAAGCATTTGATCGTCTAACTCAGATAATAGTCTATGCTCTAACGAAAGTCAACACTATGAAAAGTCAACACTCTAAAAAAGTCAACAATATGATGAAGACAAAGCTTTTGTGCATCATTTGCTAAACACCTTGGATATGTATTTGTCTATAGGTTTATGCGACATTATGATCATAATATGCTCTACTTTTTTTTGTCTCAATATCAAGATCTGCATAGTCATTTTCAAGTATATTTTTGACACAGTTTAATGGTGAATCAATCTCAGAAGATTTGATAGAAAGTTGCATGATACATGTTAATTTCTTGAAATCAAGACAATGGTCGGAAACCCTAATGCTCTCTATAAAAGGACATGTTACCCTTATTGAAAACAACAAGCAACAACTTAACACAATAAGCACAATACAATATTCTTTGAACTCTTGCCATTTATCTTTAGTCTTGTCTAAGTGCTAAGAAATATTTCATGAAAGTACAACATTGTAAATACCCTCTTGTGAGAGTTATTCAGAAAACCATTAACCCTATTCTTTTGTAACCTAGCTCAGAAGTGGTTGCATCCCTCAACAACTTGACTATAATAAGCTAGAAGGTTGAGAAGACTTGAACACAGTTAGTTTGATTAGTAGATGTTCATTGGAAGTGTAATTCAATTGGTGAATTACTAGATTAAATTATTTAGGTTAAAGGGTTTGGATGTAGCTACTGCGTTGATTGTGAACAAGGATAAATTGGTTGTGTCACTATATTTTTTTATTTGATCTTTGTTTTCATCATTTTCTATTAAAACCTTTTAAAATAAAACACAATTCAAACCCAACTCCCCCCTTTCTTGTGTGTCTCGTTCTACAATTGGCATCAGAGCTTAGTCTCAAAGATGAGAACCTAACCATGTTTGAGTAAAGATCTATGTTATTATGACTAACTCTGATGACGAAGTTACAGGTGGAAACGCTAACTGGCCTCCTCTGTTTTATTGAGAGAGATTCAAGTACTGGAAAGACAAACTCAAAATTTTCTACATCTCTCATGACCTTGAAATTCGAGACATAGTCAAAG
Organism: Cicer arietinum; assembly: GCF_000331145.2. Lineage (NCBI taxonomy): Eukaryota > Viridiplantae > Streptophyta > Magnoliopsida > Fabales > Fabaceae > Cicer > Cicer arietinum. The sequence goes on along the minus strand of NC_021162.2, from coordinate 34,608,777 downwards.
ATGGCTATAAGGCTATAAAAGACGCCTCTAGTGTTGAAATATCTAGAAATTTTCTCAACACTAGTCAAAAGAAACAATTCAAGAGGAGACCAAAGGTAACAACAATTCAAGAAGCTAAGGATCTAAACAAGCTACCTCTAGAAGAGCTAATAAGCTACTCATAGCCCATGAGATTGAACTGCTTGTAGTGCATGCAAATGATCCCAAGAAGAAGTCAAAGTCCTTCACTCTTAAATCCCAAGGAAAGAAAACAAACTTAGAGGAAAGTGAATTGTACGATCCAAGTGAAGACTCAAATGACGAAGAATTGTTCTTTATCTCAAGAAAAATACAGTGCATGTGGAACAAATACGAAGAAATCTTCCCCTAAAAGATATTTTAGACGATCTCATAATAGTAGAGAAGAAAGTGAAAAATTAGATAAGAAAAGAATAATCTACTATGAATGCAATGAACTAGATCATTTCAAGTCATAATCTCCTAAACTTGAGAAGGGAAAATCTCAAAGAATAGACTTCAAGGCAAAAAAGAAAGGTCTTATGGCTGCTTGGGATGACTCTGATGAATCATTTGATGAAGATGAAGAGCATGCAAACATGGCTCTAATGGCAGATACACACCCTGAATCTGATTATGACGATGAATCTTTTAATTTAAAAATTCAGGTATTATTTGATCTATCTAGTAAAGAACTTATAGATATGTTAAATGAGTTTCTCAACAAAAATCACAATGTTTCTTCAACACTTAAATCTCTTAGAAAAGCTTGTTGGAACCAAGTTGGTTTTATACTTAGAGTTTTGATGATAACAAAAATATTTTATGAAAACAATATATTTGACTTCAAAGAGTATGAAACAAGATTCATGTTTTTGAAGAAAATCTAAAATAAGATTTGATTCAAATTTATAATTGAAGAAAATATAAAATAAGATTTGATATATATTTATAAATTGAAGAAAATCTAAAATAAGATTTGATTCAAATTTATAATTGAAGAAAATCTAAAATAAGATTTGATTCATATTTATAATTGAAGAAAATCTAAAATAAGATTTGCTTTTGATATATAATTGAATAAAATCTAAAATATGATTTGATTCAGATTTATAATTGAAGAAAATCTTTGACCTAGTTGAAAAGAAGATATGGTCAATATTTGATCAAGATTAATCTACAACAAAAAATGAACATAATCAATTTGATGAATTTACAAACTTAATATGAACAAAATACGAACAAACTCAATCTATAAAAACTGTATAGATTAGATTCAGAAATAAAAAATTTACTAAAGAACATATTATCAAAAAACATCTTATTCAAAATTAATTTTGAATAAGATAATTGTCAACCATGCTAGGAATGAAGATATAATTGAGAATTAAATAATGAATAAATTGATGCCCTAATTTGAACTTTAAATAGATACTCAGGGCTAAAGAAGAAGATATTAAAAAAAATCTGAAAAAAGTAGAAGAACTCAATCTCAAATTCCAAATTCATCTTAGAGTTCAAAGAAAGAAACACTTGTTGGAATGAGAATTATTTTCTGAGTGTTTTTTCTTAGAGTGTGAGAGTTATTATTATTATTATTATTATTATTATTATTATTATTATTATTATTAATATTATTATTATTATTATTATAATTATTATTAT
>NC_021162.2:34585420-34603988 GCF_000331145.2 Cicer arietinum | reverse complement strand
TTATTATTATTATTATTATTATTATTATTATCAGTTTTGTTAGAAGCAAACATTTAAAGTTTCAATCTTTTGTATCCAACCCGATAGTTGTTTAGTTCCTTCTTCAATATCGAGTTGTTAGGAGAAGACTTGGCTTGTATGGTCAATGTGGTTAGTTCCTCAAAAGTTTGGGGTTGTTAGGCTGTTTCAGAAGACTGGCTTGGACGGTCAAGTGCTTTGTAAATCAAGGTATTTGAATTAGTCGATTAAAGCATTTTGATTGAGGGGGCTGGATGTAGCCAAGTAAGTGGGAAACCAGGATAAATCTATGTGTTCAATTATTTATGCTATCATTGTTTGCTGCCTCTGAACCCAATTGTGACTACTCCAAGTAAGTCATCAAAACTGAATTGATTTTTTTAATAAATTACTCAAAAGTTATCAACTTTGACAAACACAATTCAACCCCATTTATTGTGCTTGCACGTTCAATTCGTATCAGAGCTCGGTCTCAAGGTTGAGCACTTTACAGTGTTTAAGGAAAGATCCAAAGGTTCAACATGTTTGGATTCAATGAAGAAGCTACTAGAGGAAACATCAACATACCGCCTCTTTTTGACGGAGAATGTTTTGAGTACTAGAACAATAGGTTGAGAAGTTTCTTTATTTCACAAGATTCTGAACATTAGAACTTGGTGGAAGATGTTTATACTGCTCTAATGAATACAGATGATATTGAAATTCCAAGAAAGGAGATGAATGCTTGTCAAAAGAAGATGTACAAGATGCAACATAAGTCCATAACATTCAAGATAAATGCAATCATCTTCAAGGAGTTTGACAAGTGCACCAACAAGGAGACAATAAAGTGTATTTATGATAGTCTGATTTTGACCTATGAAGGAAGCAAGCAAGTTCAAGAAGCAAAAGAAAACCTCCTAGTCAAAAAGTATGAGTTGTTCAAGATGGAAGAAGATGAAGACATTGAAACAATGTTTTCGATATTACAGACTCTAGTCTAAGTATTAAAGGCACTTGAAAAGAGTTTTACTATTTTTGATCATGTGAAGAAGATACTAAGGAGTTTGACAAGCAAATGGAGACCTAAGATCACGACCATTCAGGATGCAAATGATCTAAATACTCTTAAGCTGGAAGAATTCAGATGATTAGAATGGAGACTTAGAGGAATAGGAACTGGCGTTTATATTTAGAAAAAATCAAGAGATATTGCACAACATAAAGAATAAATTTCCCCAAAGATATTACAAGAAATCCAATAGAGGAAAGGATGATAAATATGACAAGAAAAACATCATCTACTACGGATGTAATGAACCTAAACATATCAGGTCAAAATGCCTAAATATGGAGAAAAGGGAAACATCAAAGGAAAGATTGTATACCCAATAAGAAGAGTATGATGGCTACATGGGATGATGCTAATGAATCCTTTGATGATGAAGAGCACACATATTTGGCTCTGATGGTTCATACCAACTATGCCTCTGGATCTAACACATATTTTGACTCTGGAAGTGAATCAACATATGAAGAAATTAAGGTATTTTCTGACTTAACTCTATCTGATTTAATTACTGCTATAAATGATTTTTTAAATAAGAATCACAAATTATCTTTAAAATTGAAAACACTTAGGAAAGAAAATACAAACCTAATTTCAAAAGTTAATGTTTTAAAGAATAAAAATGTTGAATTTAAAATAGAAAATGCAACTCTGAAAATTGATATTATTGAACTTAAAACCGAAAAGCCAAATATGAAAACTAATATTGCTGAACTTATAGATAAAACTTTGAGAGATATCCATGTTGGAAATACCACATGTAATTTTGAAGAAGAAAGTATGCATCTATGATTTATGGTGTTTGTAGAAATGGTAAAAGAGGTCTAGGGTTTGAAAAAATAGTAACTAAACCTAAACTTATTCACTCTAATGTTTTGTGTACTGTTTATTCTAAGAAATGTCATTCTAAATTGTCTTGTCCCATGTTAAATACAAGGAAGGACAAGAAATCTTTCAAGACTAATAAACCAGAACTCAATCAGATTTGAGTAACAAAAGACAAAATTGTTTATGTTGTAGATGTTCTAAGAAACCAAGTCTAAACACCAATCATAACATCTAGTAAGTTGATGCTAGCAACTTTTGAAGGGAAAAAAGTCTATGTCCCAAGACCTAACTTTGGTGGAAGAAGGACTGGTCAACATAATACCTATTAGAACCATGACCAGCTAATGAACCATAACTATCATAAATACGAAAGCCATATGATGAACTAGAAACATTAGAAAAATCAAAACCATATGATGAATCTGAAGTATTAGCATGACCAGAATGACTAGAGGAACCTGATACATCAGCAGAAACAGAAGTGTCAAATGAACAGCCAAAATCAGGAAACTTCTCTAAACACTCCAATCAAGTTCATCAAAACTCTAAACCTGGATTGGAATTCAAATCCCTTCAACCAAACCCTATAATCAAAGAATATGCAAATTCAGAATATGAAAACCAGAAAAGAAGAACTTAGATGGTTTTCAGAGTGAAACTGAAACATTTGACATACAACTTATATATCCTTCTTTAAATTTAATTATTGTCTGATATTGTGTTTAATGTGATAACAAGAAGATTGATCTTAAAAATCAAAGCTAGATAAGTATTTAGAGGAACCAGGAGATCCACATAATCTGAACACTACAGCAGAAGGATCATACAAGTTTGGTTTTCAGAAACAAGTAGAAACCACAAGAAACAAAACTGATGTTTTAGCTTGTAGGTTTACCGGAACTAGAGGAAATAGATGCAAAAACCCCAAAAGAACTTGAAAAATCAGAGGATAAAAGCAAATGAGAAGAAGAAGACAAATCTTCAGATGATGAATCTGATCAAGTCAAAAAAACAGTCAAGATAAGTCAGAAGAAAGATTTGGATGGCAATACAAGTTATCTCTTACTGAAACTCTAATAATTGGAAGTGCAAGTGATCCTTAGAGGAACATATCATCATTAATAGATAACACTTTGTTTGACTTACTCTCATCAATTGAGATTACCTCGATTGATAAAGCATTGGCAATTGATGTATGGGTTCTTGCAATGCAAGAAGAGTTAAATGAGTTTAAGAGGAATGATGTTTGGGATCTAGTATCTAGACAAAAAAAGATCATTATTGGAACCAAGTGGATTTTCAAAAACAAGCTAAATGAAAAAGGGGAAGTGGTCAGAAATAAGGAATGACTTGTCGCACAAGGCTACTGTGACACTCTAAACCCCCAAATAACATATATAATAATTTATACTAGATTTTTATAAATAAAAAATCGTAGTGGATAAAGAAAATCTGTTTCCAAAGAAATTAAAACTTTTGTAACTAATTTAGGATATCACGTTCCTCAAGGTACACAACAATTCAAACTTTATTCCTCAATTAAAACAGTGCAATTTCAATGAACTTGATTTAACTATAATTTCTAAATTTAATTCCAAAAACTTACTAGATTTTCATACGAAAGGTCATTTCTAATTAAATAAGTAAAATACAATTTACAACAATTAATTCTCGGTATCATCTATCACAGCGGAGTTCCTCCCAAACTTGAAATTCAAGACTCATTAACTTGTAATAATTGAGATTTCACAAACACATGGCCAATCCAGTCAAACACAAACAACGAAGGAGGTGAATTTTGAAATCATGTTAATAGTATAATATAAATAAGAAGAACATGCCATTAATCATAATAAAACCATATCATCAAACATTCCTCAAGAAAAATATCACATTATAAATTCAATCACTTAAGAAAAATAAATACATTTCACAATAAGATCAAATCATCTAAGAGAAACTATTATTGCATACAATACATATTAATCACAACAAAAAAATCACAAGAAAAATGCAATGTTATGCATGAGTTTAGACTCTACTTCACAATGTGGTACCATTCTAATTCTTAAGTACTCGGTTAGGTGGCTTGATAATATGCCACCACCTGAGTTGACAGACAATTCAAATTGGCCCTGTCCTCATAGATCCCCTTAACTCAACCTGAGACACACCTATGCGACAGTCGAGGTAAACATGTGTTGCATGGTAGCTCCTGACATTTGGAGTGCTACCTATAAGATCTAACACTCTTGAATTAAGGCTCAACAACATACCTCCACGATCAGGCTCATTCAGTTGTACTTCCCCGAAATTACTAGGTTTGTCAGGCCATACCTATTTGATGACAAAATAATCTCCACTTCAAAAATTCTCAATATCTACTTTCTCCCTTTGTTGGCCTATGATACTCCATTAAGACCATCATCTCAAGTACAAATTGGAATCACGACAATTTCATCAACTATAGGGTTACTTCAATATTCTCATCACAAAATTATAACATCACTATCATTCATTATACATCATCGAATAAATTCATCACAAATTTATAGCATCAATATCATCAATCATACAACATGACATAAATTTATCACAAATTTATAACATCACTATTATTAATCAAACATCATCATCAGATAAACTTATGACAATGCACCCATCTTTTATTATTATATCACATAAATTTTTCTAATCAAACATATACATAAAATTCATTTGACACCCAATATCACAATAATATCAAATACCACACATTTAACGAATTTAAATCAATCAACACCTTATAAATATTCATATGCTTCATTTTATTCTCACTATTTCCATATTTGCATATTAATTATTTTATCTCTCAAAGAGCTACTGCCGTACGTAGTGAGTCCACAATATATTATAATCATGAATTCAAACACTCTATCGCCCCGTACCTTATTTAGTCGTTTTCTCAAACATAGAAATCAATGGATGTTTTCTAAAGTAACTGCAGATCGACAACGTACAACAAACAAATGCGAATAAATGACAAGTTCACAAAACTGCCGAGTCGCGACTGATAAATTATGCAGATCATAAAAATCAATGTTAAATAATTAGTAAGATTTTTAGGAGAAAAAATGGATTCAAAATAAAAAGAAAAAATAGCAGAAAAGTTCTCACCGATTCGTCGGAGTGTCAGAAGGGTCCAACATCAACATCACCGAAAAAATGCATAAACAATGCCAATTTTTTTAGACGACAAACGTGGTGATCGGTATCGGCCAAAAACAGCTCGCTAAAGGAAAGAAACATAATTGTTTCTGATGAAATGGGGCCACAGTCGATAAATTGATGCCAACAATGGATTCAGTGGCCGATTTTGTGTTGGATAGAGGTTTCATTCAATTCATATGACAAGTAATTGATGGGAGTGAATTTGAGAGAAAAATAATTTGCTGCGATTTGGTTGCGCGTTATTTTAATTGCAGATGGCGGGGTGCAAATAGAAGATGTACATGTACAAGAGTAAAATAGCTTGTACACAAGATAGTAAAGTCTAAGGCAAAAATGGGGGTGTAATGAGCAACTTACAGGTGTAGGAAAGAAAAGCTCAACCAGTAATACTCAAATTAATATGCAGAAGTAGAAAATACGGGTGTAAACAGTCCAAAATTCATTTTCTAGTATTTCTAATTGTCCTTAATAAATAAATAATTTATTGTACTGATCCACACAAAAATAATTTCTCCAAAATACTCATTTTAACATAATATTATTTTTCCTTAACATAGATAAATATAATTTTAACCAAAATTCTCATATTCAAAATAATAAACATAATTATTACTATAGTATTTTTCAAAATAATCACATAAAAATGCATCATCTTTATAGAATAGTCGAAATGGTAAAATAAATAAATATAACATCAACAATTTATATTAATTACTAAATCAAAATAAATATATATAAAAACATTATACCATAGTAACTATAGAAAAATAAATAAAATAAATATCAATATTTTTAATATCTCAAGATAATTATTTGTAAAATAAATAATTAAAATAAGAGACAAAACACCATTTCCATGTCAATAACAGAGGTCGAGTACATTTCAGCAGCTGACTGCAGTTCTCAACTACTTTTGATCAAACATCAACTGGAAGACTACAAAATCCTAGAATCCAACATTTTCATCTATTTTGATAACACTTCTGTCATTTGTGTAACTAAAAGCCATATCCTATATTCTAGAGCTAAACACATAGAGATCAACACCACTTCATTAGGGACTTTGTTTAATAAAGGGGTACTAAACATTATGTGTGTAGACACTAGACACCAATGTGCTGACATATTCACCAAACCACTAGTTGAAGATAGGTTTGACTTCATCTAGAAAACCTAAAACTTACCATCATATATTACTAATGTTGTGATAACTTCAAAGTAATCTAGGTTTACATTAACTTTTATTAGTTTTTATATTTTCTTGTAATATATTATATTTATATTATTAAAAAAAAAGCGAAGTAAAAAATATAGCAAATTAAAAATAAATAAAAAAACACATGTTTCACTTTCAAGTTTTTTTTTAGATGACAAAAGAGGGGAAAATATATTTGATAATATGGGGAGAAATGAGAAAATGACACATAGACTTAGGGGAACCCTAAGTTAGGGGGAGTCAAAGTAATATAAAGAAAAGTTGTTATCGAAAATACCAGTTTTGTCATCATAAACAATGAGGATATTGTTGGAACCAAGTTAGTTTTATACTTAAAGTTTTGACGATAATAAAAATATTTTTTGAGAACAATATCCTTGACTTCAAAGAGTATGAAAAAAGTTGTGTTTTTGAGGAAAATCTAAAATAAGATTTGATTCAAATTTATAATTGAAGAAAATCTAAAATAAGATTTGATTCAGATTTATAAATTGAAGAAAATATAAATAAGATTTGATTCAAATTTATAATTGAAGAAAATCTAAAATAAGATTTGATTCAAAATTGTAATTGAAGAAAATCTAAAATAAGATTTGTTTCAGATTTATAATTGAAGTTATGATTTTTACTATAAATAGATACTCAAGGATTCAGAAGAATATTATCACAAACCATAAAAGAGTAGAAGAACTTAAGCTCAAATTCCAAATTCATCTTTGAAGAAAACGAGGAAACTCCTAAGGTTAATCTACCTAATACTACTTGCGTATATTTCTTAAAGAAAGGTACAACAAAAGAACTTGTCCTATGCAAAAAATATGGAAAGACAAGACACCTTTAAGAACTAATAAACCAAAATCCAACCAAATTTGGGGACCTAAGAATAAAATAGTTTATCTTGCAGATATCCTTAGCAACAAAGTTAAAACTCCAGTTATGGTACCTGGACAATGGATGCTCAAACACATGGTCGGAAAAGTCTATGTTCCAAGACCTAACCCTCAAGAAAAGGGAATTTGTATGTTTTGAATATAATTAAAAGGGTAAGATCATTGGGCATGACACAATAGATCTACAAATATATGAGGAACCAAAGGATATGCCTAATAACTCAAGAATAATGAACCTCCCACAAATCAAGATCATCAAGAATCCCAACTTGGATGGAAAAACAAATCTTCTCATTTAGACTCTTTGATCACATGAAGTGCAAATGATCCTCTGAAAACCAATTCCACCTTTAAAGAAACATTTACCTTGGACTATCATCTGAAATTGAATCTACATATAGACAAAGCTCAATCGAATTATGGATAGTTAATGGATATGCATGAAGAGTTGAATCAATTCAAAAGAAATTACATATAATTGAATGAGAAAGGTAAAATGGTCATAAACAAATTTCTTATTAATAATTTTAAAAAGGCTAGGTTTACACTACATTGTTTAGAAAATTATCTAAGAATGACCTTCTTATTGTCAAAATATATGTTGATGTATCATTTTTGGTTCTACTAATGACAAGCTCTGCCAAGAGTTCTCTAAGTTAATGTAGAGTGAATTTGAGATGAGCATGATGAGAGAACTAAAATTCTTTCTTAGATTCCAAATTCATCCAAATTCTCTCTTTGATTGGTGTCTGATAGCGTTTCAGTAAGTGTACTAAATCGTTGCAAGTAATAATAAAACGGTCGTACCGAGTGTCGAACTCAAAGATTTCATTTTACTATCGAATTATATTTAATTACTAAAATTAAACAAAAAGTTCCCAAGTTGGTTGAAACAATATTTAGAATTAATAACAGAAATAAAATTGACCTTTTATAATAAGAAAAATGTCATGGACGAGTTTCACTTCGAATGCAACCTTGGTGTCTAATTTGATCCTAGTTATTGAATTCCTTTATTGAATTATTACTGAATTCTCTTTATTATTCTTGTCATAATGTCTTAGTGAAAGAACCTTTAATTCCAAAGCAACCCCTAATTCCATAGTAGATTTAAGATTAGAATTAAGCATTACTGTACAGGAATCACTACGCCAAAAATGACATTTTATAGCGCGCCTTTTATAGCTCTTATTAAATATAAGCGCTATTGTATGATATTTTAAAAATAACGGAGAATACAACATCGCTTTTTTGACAAGCGCTGTAAAAAAAGCACTGTAAAAAGCTTGCACTTTCACATAATAAAGGACCTATTAGAGCGCTTTTTGGAAAAGCGCTGTAAAAGACTTTTAAAAAATAAAATAAGGAGGTCTTTTACAGCGCTTTTGAACAAGTGCTTTAAAAGGCTTCTAAAAAAGCGCTGTAATAGGCTTTTAAAAAATAAAATAAGGTCTTTTACAACGCTCTTTAAAAAAGCGCTGTAATAGGCTTTAAAAACATAAAATAAGGAGGTCTTTTACAACGCTCTTTAAAAAAGCGCTGTAATAGGCTTTAAAAAAAATAAAATAAGAAGGTCTTTTACAGCGCTCCTTAAAAAACGCTATAATAGGCTTTTAAAAGATAAAATAAAGAGACCTTTTACAGCGCTTTTTAAAAAAACGCTGTAATAGGCTTTAAAAAAAATAAAATAAGGTGGTTTTTTACAGCGCTCTTTAAAAAAGCGTTGTAATAGGCTTTTAAAAAATAAAATAAGGTGATCTTTTACAGCGCTCTTTAAAAAAGCGTTGTAATAGGCTTTAAAAAATAAAATAAGGTGTTTTTTTACAGCGCTCTTTAAAAAAGCATTGTAATAGGCTTTAAAAAAAATAAAATAAGGTGGTCTTTTACAGCACTCTTTAAAAAAGCGCTGTAAAAGACATCCTTATTTTATTTTTTAAAAGCCTATTACAGCGCTTTTTTAAAGAGCGCTGTAAAAGACCTCCTTATTTTTTTTTTAAAGAACGCTGTAATAGGATTTTATATATAACATTAAACCCTTCAGTTTCCTCTTCATTACATAAACTTCACTACACTTCAGTGTCCTTCTCATTGGGAATCCTACTGTCCCTACGAACCATATTGTTAGCCATCTCCATTGCAAACCATCTTCATATTTGTTACTATCCCTACGAACATTATTACGTACTCTTTTCATTGAGAACCCTACTCTGTCCTACGAATCGTTCGTATTTCTGCGCATTCTCGCTGTTCCTTCTTAAACGAAACTGTAACCCTACGAACCCTACATATTTCTTCGCACTCTTCAGGTATTGTATTCATTTATTCATTTATTTCTTACATATATATATATATATATATATATATATATATATATAATGTGTTTGTTAATACTAATAATCACATTTATTTGATAGTGCTTTACAAGTTTTTCGAGCTCAAATGGGTGTTACAGTGTCGAAGCAAAAGTCAAATAAATCACATGGATTCCAATAAAGGTTTGAAATATATGCCTTTAAAATTTCATTAACAATCAATACACAAATATTTATTGACTTATATGTTTTATTTTATAGTGCCCTCGTCAAACTAACAACATAGACTGCGGATCCTATATATTGCGATTCATGAAGGAGATTGTTGATATAATCCCAGAAAGAGATCTAACTGAAATAAAGGAATGCGCCTATTACAACGATTTTTTTAAAAAGCGCTGTAAAACTAGTACAAGAAGCAGCGCATTTTTAGAAGGGATTTACAACGCTTTTTTATTTTAAAGAGCGTTGTTGTATCATTTTACAGCGCTGGATTCTACAACGCTTTTTTTTTAAAAAAAAAGCGCTGTAAATGGCTTAAAAAAGGCGTTGTAAAATATCATTTTTGGCGTAGTGAATTCTCTTTTTAAACTACTGCATCTGCAACTAATTTAATTGGTTTCATGACCTACATCTATGTCTAGACTACAAATTCATGAATTTCTCATCTCAAGCATTCGTAAAGTCCACTTCCGTTTCAAAATACAAATCGTAGAACATTTTAGTGTTGATCAAGCAACAAAAGACATTAAGCATAGAGATGATAAAAATAATTCAATAAACTCATTCATATAACTAGAAATCAAATCATAAAAATAAGGGTTTCATCTTGTTACACTCATCCCTAACAAATAGGGTTTAGTTACTCATGAAAGAGATATAAAAGATAGAGATTATAGAAGAATTACAAGAAAAATTCATGAATAATTCTTGATAAAACTGCTCCAATGGCGCTAGAAACCCCATGTTTGAGTTTCTGTGCTAGGACACAAGTCTCCAACTTCCCAATAGTCAAAAAGATCCCTAAACAATAAAAAATTGTGTTTTTTATGAATGATGATGCGCGTCGCGCGCCCAGACGCATGATTTGCACTATGGGCACGCCTAGACAGTGCTGAAAGGCTGGAAATGTGCCTCAGGCATAGCTGGAGTGCTTCAGGCGCACAACATCTGTTGTCTGACGTATATTGCATTTTACTCCTCTTTCAAGTCATAATTCGGTTCCAGTGTCTTCATGAAAGTTGTAGCTATGAATCGTAGCTTTCATTTGAACTTGGGTTGACTCTAATTGGACATCTACAACTCCAGATATGGCTTAAGTATGCAATATAGGTGAGAAATCACTGCACTAAAACAAAATGCAATGTAAAATTACGAAAAAATTCCTACTTAATCAATGAAATAAAAACACAACATTTTATTAACTCAAAGAACAAAAATCAACCAAATATATATCAAATAACTCCTTAATCTAACTAATGATTGAAGATAAATAAGACTAAAACAGTGGGAAAATATGCATATGATGAAGAGTCATCACAATCCCAAACTTAATCTATTGCTTGTCCCCAAGCAACAATTAATTTCAGATTTGGTAGGGTGGTTCCGTGTTTTCGTCTACTGTCATCGCTGCTGGTGGGGCACCAAGATCGTCTGTCGGAATCATAGAGTGTTTTTCTATCCACTTAGTAGTGATTTGTGTAGCAGGTTTCACCATTTCTTCACCCTGTTTAGGTGACACTCTCACCTGCTCACATAGTTTGCTTATCAGGGAAGCATGACAGAAGTAGCTTGTCAGAGGATCAAGAGTTGTTGTCCCCAAAAGATTATCAGCTAGTAGCACGCCCACATTGAATCTGTCGCCTTTTATGATGGCAAGTAGTAGGCATGCTCTGTGAAATGTTATATCTGACACATTGGAACATGGTAGTAGCGTGTGATGAACAAAGGTGCTCCATGCTTTTGCAATTGGGTTGAGATCCAATGAGCGCAGTTTCCTAATTGAGTTGTCCCTATTTCGAATCCAATTTGTGACTGGTCTGCATAAAATGCGTAGGATCTCATGAGTGTCGAATTTTATGATGTGGTCCACCATAGCTTGAAAACGGCAGTCCTGATAGTTCGACATACCAAAAATTTCATTGATGACTTGGGGCGTGAAGGGTACCCTTTTTCCCCTCACATAACTCACAAATTGATCATGTGGAACTGGGTTGCCAAACTTCAGATCAGAACATTGGAGAAGAATTCCACTGCTAATGACTTGCTTGCGGTGGTTTGAAGAGGTAATAATGGAGGAGGGGAGCTTTATGTGAGAAGACAGGGGTTTTAAACCCAACAATGCACTTCAAGCGCTTCAGGCGCGCGATTACAGTGAGAAATCACGCGAAATGCGCTTCAAGCGCACAAGACGTGCTTCAGGCGCGCAATTACAATGAGAAATCACACAAAATGCGCTTCAAGCGCACAAGACGCGCTTCAGGCCCGAATGCTACCGCTTTGAACAGTAAAATCACTTCTCAAAACATCTTTTTGATTCCTTGCTCATACCAAACATCAAGAACTAATTTAACTAGCGATTAAAAATTAAAATTGGAACTAAATGGAGTAAAGTGAATATGAAATGCAATAAATAAATATGGTGCAAAGGATTCGAATTTGGGTTGCCTCCCAATAAGCGCTCGTTTAGTGTCTTGAGCTTGACATTCCACTCTTCAAGTGATGATCAGATGGATGGACTCCATCGAAAGTTTTGACTCTACCTCTAAATAAGATTTGAGCCTTTGTCCATTCACCTTAAAGTTCCGATTTGAGTGTGTATCTTTCAACTCCACAACACCGTATGGAAATACCTTGATTATCTTGAAGGGGTCCGACCATCTTGACTTTAGTTTTCCTGGAAACAACTTCAATCTTGAGTTGAATAGAAGGACTAGTTCTCCTTCTTGGAATTCCTTGAATTTAATTTTTTTGTCATGCCATTTCTTGGTTTTTTCTTTATATATCTTGGTGTTCTCATATGCAAAATTCCAGAACTCCTCTAACTCGTGAAGCTGAAGAATTCTTGACTCGCCTTCCTGAACCAAGTCAAAATTCAAGTATTTTGTCGCCCAAAATGCTCGATGCTCCAGTTCGAGCGGAAAATGATAGGCTTTACCATAAACGATTTGATACGGAGACATACCAAGGGAGGTTTTAAAAGCTGTTCGGTAGGCCCAAAGTGCATCATCAAGTTTCGTTGACCAATCTTTTCGTGAGGCATTCACTGTCTTTTCAATGATTTTCTTAAGCTGCCTGTTGGATACTTCAACTTGCCCACTAGTTTGTGGGTGATATGGGGTTTCCACCCTATGACACACATTATATTTCCTTATAAGGTATTCCATTTTTCGGTTTAGAAAGTGAGTGCCCTCGTCACTAATCAAAGCTTGAGGTACACCAAAACGGGCGAATATGTTCTTCTTGAGAAATACGATGACTTGTTTCGAATCATTAGTTTGAGTAGCAACTGCTTCAACCCATTTTGAGACATAATCTACCGCCACCAATATATAAACTTTTTTATATGCAATGGGGAATACCCCACACATTGAACACTTCTACTTCTAATATTGATTTTTGTAGCATCTCACCCCGTTTTGAAATATTACCGGTGCGCTGGCATCGATCGCACTTCTTCACGTAGTTGAATGCATCTTTGAACAATGAAGGCCAAAATAATCCCGATTGGAGAACTCTTGCTGCAGTTCGATCACCACTAAAATGACCCCCATAATCAGATTTGTGGCAGTGCCACAATACCTTTTCTTGCTCCTCCTCGGGCACACACCTTTACAACAACCCATCCACTCCTCTTTTGTACAGGCAGGGTTCATCCCATTCATAGAATTTGGCATCATGGATAAACTTCTTACGTTGTTGATAAGTGAAATCAGATGGAATTGCCTCACCTACCTTAAAAGTATAAACTACAACTAATAAATCTTTTTTAGGTGTGGCATGATTGTGTTGTGCCTGATTTAAAACGTGGCTAGCATAGTAGATTACATGCAACATCTTGTCGTTTCTTTGTCCCAGGACTGCCCCAATAGCATTGTCACTTGCATCACACATGATTTCTAAAGGTAGTGACCAGTCAGGTGCAGTGATAATGGGAGAAGTTATCAACTTATTTTTCAAATTGTTAAAAGCATGCAAACAATGCTCATTGAATTTGAAAGGTGTGTATTTTACAAGTAGGTTTGTGAGTGGTTTTGCAATTTTAGAAAAATATTTTATAAATCTCCTATAAAATCCAGCGTGGCCTATAAAAGCTTCTAATGCCTTTTTTGTTGGTAGGAGGGGAAAGTTTTTCAATAACTTCAACTTTGGCCTTGTCTACCTCGATCCCCTTGTGGGAAATTCGGTGGCCTAATACAATTCCCTCTCGCACCATAAAATGACATTTTTCCCAATTTAGGACCAAGTTGGATTTTTCACACCTTTCTAATACAAGAGACAGATTAATCAAACAATTATCGAAAGATGAACCAAAGACAGAAAAGTCTTCCATAAATACTTCAATATGTTTTTCAATCATATCAGAAAATATGGACATCATGCACCTTTGAAATGTGGCAGGTGCATTACACAACCCAAACAACATTCACCAATAAGCAAACACCCCATACGTACATGTGAATGCAATTTTCTCTTGATCCTCGGGTGCCACAACTATCTAATTGTATCCCGAATAGCCATCTAGGAAGAAGTAATACTCATGTCCGGCTAGCCGCTCAAGCATCTGATCAATGAAAGGGAGCGAGAAATGATCCTTCCTCGTAGCACTGTTCAACCTTCTATAGTCAATACACACTTTCCAGCCTGTAACTGTTCGTGTAGGAATTAGTTTGTTCTTTTCATTTGTGATGACGATTGTTCCACCCTTTTTTGGTACAACTTGGACGGGTCTCACCCAAAGGTTGTCTGAAATGGGGTAAATGAGATCGGCTTCTAGGAGCTTTACCACTTCTTTCCTAATCACTTCTTTCATTGTCGGATTCAATCTCCTTTGGGGTTGTACAACCGGTTTGTGATTGTCCTCCATTAGGATTCGGTGCATACAAAAAGTCGGACTTATTCCCTTCAAGTCCTCAATGGACCAACCGATGGCACCCTTATGCTTTCGCAGAATTGTCAACAACTTTTTTTCTTGTAACTCACTCAAGCTTGCACTAATTATGGCTAGATTCTTATCTTCTTCACCCAGGTATACATATTTCAAATGAAGAGGCAACTGCTTGAGTTCAATCAGTGGTGTATTTTTCTCCGAGGGTTTATCTTCATTCCCTTTCAACTCCTCCCATCTAGTAGGAAAACGGGGGGAGTAGGATGGTGATGCTTCTAACATGGTCAAAACCTCTTTCATCTTTGGATCTTCACTTTCTTTAACAACATCTTGGGGTAGGCATAACACTATTTCTAATGGAAAACTAGGTGTTTGATGCTCTATTTCTTCGTTGACTATCTTATCTAAGATCTCAATTCGATTGCACTCTTCTGTTTCTTTGGAGTGTTCCATGACGTTTAGAATGTTAACAGTGACAGTTTCCTCATTTACTTTTAAGGTTAAGGTGTAATCTGCTACATCAATCATGGCTCGCTCTTTTGCTAAGAACGGTCTCCCCAAAATCAAAGAAATGTCATTGTCTTCCTCCATATCTAGTACCACAAAATCCACTGGAAAAATGAACTTATCCACTTTAACCAACACATCTTCCACCACTCAATAGGGGTGTTTCATTGAGCAATCCGCAAATTGTAGCATCAGTTGTGTGTCTTTGACTTTTCCAATGGCCAACTTTTGTATATGGAAAGGGGCATAGGAGTTACACTCTCCCCGATATCACATAGCGCCTTCCGAAAAGTTATATTTCCAATGGCGCACAGAATTGAAAAGCTTCAAGGATCCTTGAGCTTCGGTGGCCGTTCTCTCTTTAGTATAGCACTACATTCTTCAGTAAGCATCATTGTTTCACCGCCGATTTTTTCTTTTCTTCGACAGAATCTCCTTCATAAACTTGGCGTATGTTGGCATCTGCTCTAGTGCTTCTGCAAAAGGAATGTTAATCTGTAATTTTTTAAAAACATCAAGGAACTTACCGAATTGATTTTCTGTTTCTTCCTTTTTTAATCTTTGAGGAAACGGAAGTCGAATTTCTGGTTTTGACAATGATTCCTTTTTTTGTACCACAAGTTCTTCCTCCTTTTCAAGAGCGATGTGCTCCTCAAATGATGTCGGTGTGACTATTTCCTCCGAGTGGTTCGAATTTGAAGTACTTTCACTTATTTTGGCTTTAAGTGGTACTTGTTCACTTACCTTGCCACTCCTCGTTGTCATGACATTGACATTATTTCGCAGATTTGGAACTGTGTCACTAGGCAACTTTCCAGGTGTTCTTTGTGCCATTTGTTGAGCAAGTTGACCCATTTGAGTCTCCAGATTCTTTATGGATGTAGAGTGATTTTTCTGGATGGCTCTTGACTCTTCAATGAAAGAACTTGTGCTTGTCACTAATTTCTCTATAGCACTCTCCCAAGCAGCCTTTCTAGGTGGGAATTGGTTTGTTTGAGGTCCTTGTTGACCCTGAGATCCACCTTGCTGATTTTTTCAAGAAAAATTTGGATGATTTCTCCAACCAGGGTTTTATGTACTAGAGTAGGGATTATTCTGCTTCTCGTTATTACTCACAAAATTCACTTGTTCTGGTTCTTCTATCTCATTGTCATCCAGTGCTTCACAAGCTCCAGTTTTATGTGCTCCTCCACAAAGGTTACAACTATTATGCTTTAGTAATTTGACAGGGGCCACTTGGGGTTGTATATTTAGAGCTTCCATCCCCTTCTTTATCTCAGTGGCGATAACCTCTTCTATCTGTTTTGAGAGTAACCTGCCTAGAGCAAACCCATCCATAACATTCAACTCCAATACACCACTTGTTGACCTACCACCTCTATCATACAACATCATTTGTTCATTTGATGCCATGATCTCAATAATCTTTCGTGTTTTTGTTGCGGTCTTGTAATTCAAAGAACCACTTGTTGTGGCATCCAACATAATTCTAGTGCTCGGCCTCAAACCCTTACAGAATATTTGCATTTGGCAGTGTCGTCATAAGCATGATTAGGACATCCTGCTAGTAAGTTTCTGAATCTCCTGTAAGTGTCACAAAGAGATTCTCCCTCTTTCTGTTTATAAGTGAAAAACTCTTGCCTTTTTCTAACGAACATAGCTGGGGGAAAATACTGATCCAAGAAATTATCTTCAAGGTCATCCCGTGTGATGATGCTATCGGCAGGAAATGAATTAAGCCACTCCTTATCATCATCTGTCAATGAAAATGGAAATAGTTTCATTTTCTTGTCTTCCTCAGACAAACCATCCACCTTCACTGTTTCACATAATTCAAAGAAATTTGTGAGATGTCTATTGGCGTCTTTGTTATGTCTACTGGCAAAATGAATTTCCTTCAACTCTCGGTATAGAGCGGGACTTATTTCAAACTTGTTGACTGTAATAGGTTGGTTATGGATGGGCAATTGAGCACGATTTCTATTCTGATTCCCGTACTCACCGAGAGTACGTTCAGCTGGGGGTGCACTACTAGAAAAATCTAATTTACCGATGGATTTTAGAGACGGAATTTTGTCCATCACGAATGAAGACGGAATTGGAGACGGAAAACAATTGGTTGAGACGGATTTAAAAAGTTTTATGTTTGAGAAGGAATTTAGAGACGGAATATCCCGTCACAAAGTTAATCTGTCTCTAAATTCGTTTCAAGTTTTGTTTCTAAAAGTCACACTTGGGCTCTAAAAATAAATATTTTTATAGAGACAAAATGTAGAGACGGAACAATGACGTCTCAAATGTTTTCCGTCTCTAAATTCCAAAGTTTTTCACAAAAAATTCCCTCCAGAGTAGTTTCCCTCCCTTTAAAATTTTCTCCAACCCTCCAGATTAAGTAATTATAATAATAATAATAATAATAATAATAATAATAATAATAATAATAATTATTATTATTATTATTATTGTTATTATTATTATTATTTTTATTATTATTATTGTTGTTGTTGTTGTTGTTATTATTATTATTATTAGTATTATTTTTACTATTATTATTATTATTTAGAAAAACAAAAAAAATAAAAATCCAATTAATTTGTTAAGATGCTCCAACAAACACGGTTTGCATTTTCTCCACCCCTCCACCTTCATTAAGCGTTGCTGAAATTTTCCTCTAAACCCTAAGTGCATTTTTCTTCCTAAACCCAAAATCTCACCTTGCTTCCAATCAATTGGTGTTGCTGTTTTGCATCCACTACTACTCCATCATGGGTTTTGTTGGGTTTCATTCTTTTCCTATTTTTTGCATCGTAAACTTAAGGTACGATTCTGTCATATACATTTATTTCCTTGCGTTGCTTTTTTTCCTTATTTATCCCTCTAAAGCTTCAATATATTTTAGATTCAAGCTCTATTTTGTCATATTCCTCTTTCACCCTCTTTGTTGAATCCCTAAAGTATGTTTATGTCTCTTAGCATTTGATTCATTTGTGAAAATTTTAACCTTCAATAATTTTTTAGATAGTTTTGTTTACTTTAATAGATTTTTCATTAAAACACTGAGTAGTTTATGTTTTACAAGATTTAGGATGTATTTCTTCTATTAGATTATATATTAAAATTGCATTTTTTGTGTTCTTATTTGAAATTTATTTGAAGTCTATTAGATTGTTATTTAGTAGTTTATTTTTCATTGGGTTCTGTTTTATTTGTTTTACGTTTTATTTGTTTTTTACATTGTTATTTGTTTTATTTTTTTTTCATTGGGTTCTTATTTTTCATTGTAGTTTATTTAGATTGCTAAGTTTTATATGTTTTAATAATTTGAAGTTTGTTATGGGTTTTGTCATTGAATTTATAGGAATAATAATTAAGGGTGTGTAAAATAGAATATTGATTAAAATCAACAACATATTTGAATCTGTTTTACTTTTT
>NC_021162.2:34574177-34585306 GCF_000331145.2 Cicer arietinum | reverse complement strand
GTTCTTATTTTTCATTGTAGTTTATTTAGATTGCTAAGTTTTATATGTTTTAATAATTTGAAGTTTGTTATGGGTTTTGTCATTGAATTTATAGGAATAATAATTAAGGGTGTGTAAAATAGAATATTGATTAAAATCAACAACATATTTGAATCTGTTTTACTTTTTTCATTATATTTTATTGGTGATGAAACATAGGCATGTGGATATGTTCAAAATATATATTACTTAGATTGTTAAGTTTTATTGTTAGGCATGTGGATATGTTCAAAATATATATTATTTAGATTGTTAAGTTTTATTGTTAGGCATGTGGATATGTTCAAAATATATATTATTTAGGCATGTGGATATGTTCTTATTTTTCATTCTAGTTTATTTAGATTGTTAAGTTTTATTTGTTTTAATAATTTGAAGTTTGTTATGGGTTCTGTTTTTCCTATGATGCATTGTTAAATTTAGCTGCAATGTCACTCTCAATCATGATTTAGTTAAGCCTTATAATATTTTATTACCAAAGAAGGAAGAAAATTGTTATTTTTTTTGAATGATACCTTAGTATAGTCAATTAATTTTATATATTTAATTTACAAAAATAATGTTACAGTTTTATAAATAAACATAAAAAAAAAAGAAAAAAAAACGTTTTCTATATGCTTTTAATCACATATTAATAATGTAATCAATGATAATTTATTTCCTCATATATAAATCAATTTAGATTAATAACATATTAATTGGGTTGCACTATGGACTAGAAAGTTCTATATCTTCTTTTGTCACTGAATTTATAGGAATGATAATTAAGGCGTGTGTAAAATAGAATATTGATTAAAATCAATAACATATTTGAATCTGTTTTACTTTTTCCATTATATTTTATTGGTGATGAAACTTAGGCATATGGATATGTTCAAAATATATATTATTTAGATTGTTAAGTTTTATTGTTAGGCATGTGGATATGTTCAAAATATATATTATTTAGGCATGTGGATATGTTCTTATTTTTCATTCTAGTTTATTTAGATTGTTACATTTTTTTTTAATAATTTGAAGTTTGCTACGGGTTCTGTTTTTCCTATGATGCATTGTTAAATTTAGCTGCAATGCCACTCTATTAGTTAAGCCTTATAATATTTTATTTCTAAAGAAGGAAGAAAACT
The DNA here is from genome assembly GCF_000331145.2 of Cicer arietinum. Taxonomy (NCBI): domain Eukaryota; kingdom Viridiplantae; phylum Streptophyta; class Magnoliopsida; order Fabales; family Fabaceae; genus Cicer; species Cicer arietinum. The sequence continues at coordinate 34,584,140 of NC_021162.2, read as the reverse complement.
GTTATTTTTTTGAATGATACCTTAGTATACTCTCAATTAATTTTATATATTTGATTTATAAAAATAATGTTACAGTTTTATAAATAAACATAAAAAAAAAAAACATTTTCTATATGCTTTTAGTCACATATTAAAATGTAATCAATGATAATTTATTTCCTCATATATAAATCAATTTAGATTAATAATATATTAATTGGGTCTCACTATGGACTAGAAAGCTCCATATCTTCTTTTGTCACTGAATTTATAGGATTGATAATTAAAGCGTGTGTAAAATAGAATATTGATTAAAATCAACAACATATTTGAATCTGTTTTACATTTGTTTGTTCATATATATATATATATATATATATATCCTCATTAATCATATAACTATCTGTTTATTTGTTGTAATTCTTAGATTTTTTTAATTAGTTAAATAGTTTTTTGTATAGGCTTATCATAATTTATATTATTTACTTTTTTTTTTTAGTGGGGACATCTTAGAGCTAGGTTAATACATTTTGTACTATTTTTTGGCCATATAGTACAAACTCGTACGATAATTTATTATTGTACCAACTAAACTAACCTTAGGACTTTAACCCTTTAAGATTCCTAAATCGTTACAAGGAATCTTCAATATAAATTTATTAACTATGGTAATTGACATTCTACCTTTAATAGTGGAGACAATCTTAGAGCTAGGTTAATACATTTTGTACTATTTTTTGGCCATATAGTACAAACTCGTACGATAATTTATTATTGTACCAACTAAACTAACCTTAGGACTTTAACCCTTTAAGATTCCTAAATCGTTACAAGGAATCTTCATATAAATTTATTAACTATGGTAATTGACATTCTACTTATTTATCAATTAGAGAAATGGAAATTCCCGAACATCGCAAGTGGATGGTTAATAGGATGGGTCCTAATCAAAGAAGAGTAACAGATGAGTATATGGTTGGTGTTTTCGAGTTCACGCAATTTGCTTGTGCACAAGAAAAATTCAAAAAAGAAGGAAAGTTGAGATGCCCGTGTAAAATATGTAAGTGTAAGAAACATCAGTTAGTTGGCGATGTCATGGGACACCTTTGTATGAAGGGATTTATGGATGGTTACTATTATTGGACTAACCATGGTGAAAAAAGGCCTCCAATTCCACCAGTGGTTTCAAACAACTATTACAAATGTAGTGGGGTTCGGGAAGACTTCAATGACTTTGAGCAAATGGTAATGGATGCAGCTGGACCGTCTCTTGGTACATATATTGAGCAACAAACAGATGACTGTGGAAACCAAATTAGGGAAGATCCTAACCCAGAAGCCAAAATCTTTTTTGATATGTTGAAAGCTGCGCAAGCTCCCTTGTATAATTGTTGTGAAAATTATTCTGAACTTTCTGCTGCAATACAAGCTTTAAGTATCAAGTCAGACTTCAATATCTCTGAGACTTGCTTTAATCAATGGATGGATTTTTTGGGAAAGGCGTTGCCAAATGACAATCGAATGCCTAAAAACTTCTATCGTGCAAAGAAATCAGTGGAAAAGCTTGGATTGGGTTGCATAAAGATTCATTGTTGCCCTAATGGATCTATGATATATTACTTTCCTAATGATAAAAATCTTCGTAGTTGCAAAATTTGTGGTGAAGATCGTTACAAAAGCGTCATTAGAAATGGTAAGGTTAGAGACGTTCCTTTAAAAAAGATGTGGTATTTACCTCTTATCCCAAGACTTCAAAGACTTTATTCGTCAATGCAAACTGCAAGCCAAATGAGGTGGCATCGTGAGAATATAAAAGATCCAGGCTATTTATCGCATCCATCTGATGGAGAGGCATGGAAGCATTTTGATGAAAGATATCCCGAATTTTCAATGGACCCTCGAAATGTGAGGCTAGGATTGTGTGCTGATGGATTTGCACCATTTGATAAAACAGGTAGGACATATTCATGTTGGCCAATAATTCTTACTCCTTACAATCTTCCACCTTGGATGTGCATGAGAAGAGAGTTCTTATTCTTAACCATTATAATTCCTGGCCCTTCCAATCCAAAAGGGAAGATTGATGTGTACATGCAGCCACTTATAGATGACCTTAAACTTTTGTGGAATTCTAGTGTGATGACTTATGATGTCTCACTACAGCAGAATTTTATCATGAAGGCTTGTTTATTATGGACAATTAATGACTTCCCTGCATATGGGATGTTGTATGGCTGGATGACAATGGGAAAACTAGCTTGTCCAATATGCATGGAGAATACAAAAGCATTCACCCTTCAACATAAGGAATAAGAATTCTTGCCCTTTGAATACAAAAGCATTCACCCTTCAAAAGCATTCACCCTTCAACATAAGGAACTACGTTTTTTGACTATCATCGACAATTCTTGCCCTTTGATCATTGCTACAGAAGGAATAAGAATTCTTTTAGAAAGAGGAAAGATGAGACAACGTTGCCCCCACAAAGGTTGACAAATGAAGAAATATGAGAAAGAGTCAAGCATTTACCAAGCATAATTGGACCTCCATATGATAATTTGTCGGGGTATGGAGTTTTTCACAACTGGACCAAAAAATCCATCTTTTGGGAGTTACCGTATTGGAAAACAAATATTGTCCCACATAATCTAGATGTCATGCATATTGAGAGAAATGTGTTTCTCAATATATTGTATACAATAATGGACACCAAGGGCAAGACGAAGGACACTTTTAATGCTAGACTTGACTTGGCAGATATTTGTAGAAGGAAAGATTTAGAGCTACAAGATGGTGAAGGGGGAAAGCTAAAAAAGCCGAAAGCAAATTACACATTAACAAAACAACAAAGATTATTTGTGTGTGAGTGGATAAAAAAACTAAAGCTACCAGATGGGTATGCCTCTACCTTGTCTAGATGTGTTGATATGCGAGAAGCAAAGTTATTTGGAATGAAAAGTCATGATTGCCATGTGTTCTTGCAACGCTTGCTCCCAATTGCATTCAAAGCTCTACCAAAACCTATTTGGAACACACTTACAGAGTTTAGTCAATTCTTTCGAGAGCTTACTTCACCTTTACTAAAAGAGGATAATATACGTGTAATGGAGCAAAATATTCCAATCATTTGGTGTAAGCTTGAACAAATATTTCCCCTAGTTTCTTTGACTCTATGGAGCATCTTCCAATTCATTTGTCGTTTGAAGCTAGGGTTGGTGGTCCTGTGCAATACCGATGGATGTATCCTTTTGAAAGGTTGGGTCATCTATCAAATTTTTTAATTAATTACCATGCAATACTTATTGTATTAATTTCTTCAAATACTTTTATTAGGTTTACTCGTACCTTAAAAGACAAAGTCACCAACACAACTGTTGTTGAGGGCTCTATTTGTGAAGCATACTTAGTGGAGGAGACCTCTACATTTGCATCCTACTATTATCCACCTGATGTTCCATGTAGGAGGACAAGAGTTCCACGAAATGATGATAAGAAGAAGAAGAAGAAGAAGAAGAAGAAGCATTCAAAGTACATTACGGAAGCAACTTTGTCTGTCTAAAGAATGTCATTAAAAAAAAGTTACAACTCAACGACAAAGTCACAATAATTGATAAAGTTTATCGACACATTGTCTTCTTTGGTGAAAATACAACAAGGTTTGAATTGATGATTGTTTGCGATGATGATGTTCAACTGATGTTTGATGTTATTGCATAGTGGTCATAACTCGACACCATCGAGTTATATGTTACATTTCAAGATGGTCCTACATAAACAAACATTGATCAACCATCGACCTCAAACATGTCTCATCTCGACTACACCCCATCTTTAGATCAAAACACCCCTTATCAATCCGAATTATATTCTTGCGATGATGATGTTCAACTGATGTTATTGCATAGTGGTCACAACTCGACACCATCGAGTTATATGTTACATTTCAAGATGGTCCTACATAAACAAACATCGACACCATCGAGTTATATGTTACATTTCAAGATGGTCCAACATAAACAAACATTGATCAAGTGTTTATTACAATTATTCAATTCTTGTTGAATTCGAAGGTAAAACATTTGTAAGTGAAGAAGAAGAAGAATCATGGTTGCTCAACAAGTAATATCTAGTGTTTATTACAATTATTCAATTCTTGACGAATTTGAAGGTAAAACATTTGTAAGTGATTGTAAAAAAGCATTCAAAGTACATTATGGAAGCAACTTTGTCTGTCTAAAGAATGTCATTAAAAAAAAGTTACAACTCAACGACAAAGTCACAATAATTGATAAAGTTTATCGACACATTGTCTTCTTTGGTGAAAATACAACAAGGTTTGAATTGATGATTGTTTGCGATGATGATGTTCAACTGATGTTTGATGTTATTGCATAGTGGTCACAACTCGACACCATCGAGTTATATGTTACATTTCAAGATGGTCCTACATAAACAAACATTGATCAACCATCGACCTCAAACATGTCTCATCCCGACTACACCCCATTCTTTGATCAAAACACCCCTTATCAATCCGAATTATATTTTTCATCACAACACTATGAACTATACTCTAGCAAAATTGAACAAACTCAACCGGATAGTTTTCAACTCCATCGTGAATCTTCTCCAACAAGTCCACAATACGATTACAATGAAGAAGGTGAAACATATTTCGATGAATCATCTGGTGATTCTGACAATGACATTGATGTTGACGAAAATATAGAATTAGAAGACCAACCTAGCTTACTTGTATTTGATCGATCATTTCACCTGAAGACCATAAATTTATAGAATGTAGATGATGAAAACGACAATGTAATTGTTATTGCTTATTCTCTAGTGGAAAGTGAGACAGAAGAGGGTTGGAGTTGATTGCTCTGCAGTATCAAAATTGATGTTCTTCAGGTGAAATAATGGATCGAATACAGGTAGGATAGGTTGGTCTTCTGCTTCCATATTTTCGTCAACATCAATGTCGTCGTCAGACTCACCATATGATTTATCGAAGTATGTTTCATCCTCTTCACTATAATCGTCTAATTCTTCCTCATTGATATTATATAAGACACTAAGCTGAACATCGCATTGTGGACTTGTTGGGGGAGATTCATGATGGAGTTGAAAACTTTCCGGATGAGTTTGTTCAATTTGGCTAAAGTATGGTTCATAGTGTTGTGATGGAGAATATAAGTCGAGTTGATAAGGGAAGTTTTGTTCGAAAGATGGGATGTAGTCGGGATTAAGCATGTTTGAGGTTGATGATTGATCAATGTTTGTTGATGTAGGACCATCCTCAAATGTAACATATAATTTGATGGTGTCGAGTTGTGACCATTGTGCATAAACATCAAATATCAATTGAACGTTTTCATCATCGCAAACCTTCATCAGTTCCAACTTTGTTGTATTTTCACTAAAGAAGACAAGGTATCGATAAGCTATATCAGTTATCATGACTTTGTCATTGAGCTGTAACTTTTTTTTAATGACATTCTTTAGACAAGCAAGGTTGCTTCTAGAATGTACTTTGAACGCCTTTTTATAATCACTTGCAAATCTTTTACTTTCAACTCCGTTGATAATTGAACCATTGTAATAAACAATACAAATTACTTGTTGAGCAGTCATGATTGAGTATAAAATATTAGAAGGTATGGTGAGATAGAAGGTGTGGTGAGATAGAAGGTGTGATGAGAGTGTGTGATTTAGTTTTCTATTTATACAAGGTAGTAAGGTGTATGTATTCCGAACAAAATAACTAGATCAATTTAAATTGGAAAGTCAAGATTAAATATTTAATAGACCAATTTAATTGGTCCAAACAAAACAACAAGGATTGATACTGCACCATCCATTGCACTGCACCATCCAACGCATTTGTAAGTATTTTATATATTTACTTTATTGTATTTATAGTTTTTTTAGTGTCATTGATTATTTTTCTTTTATTATATATTATTAATTTTAGATACCCTTAAATGACAAACTGAAATATCATGGTCATGTTAACAAAAAACCAAATAAAGTCATATTACCATATTTGCAAGAGGTCGAATTTGGTGAAGTGATCAAACTTGAAAACTGTAAAATAAATGTCGGTTGATTACTGCTATGGTATGGAGACCAGAAACTCATATTTTTCATCTCCCAATAGGTGAGTGCACAATAACTTTAAAAGACATATACTACCTTTTAGGATTAAATGTTTTTGGTTTTCCTGTTAGCAATTCGAATTTTGTGAACGTTGGAGATGTTTGTCAAGAATACTTAAGAGTTATCCCACCAGAGGGAGCAACAAAGAGTAATTTTATTAAATTAAAATGACTTAAGGAAACATTTGACAATGTTGGTGAAATGCATCTATAGTAGAAAAATAAGAATCATGTCGAGCATACATCCTACGTATGATTAGAGGTTTGTTGATGCCGGACAAATCCAACAATCGTTTAATTTTAAAATATCTTTCAGTCTTGCGAAATTTAAGTAAAACATTCCAATATAGTTGAGGTTCAACAGTTTTAGCAACACTTTAGAGAGAATTATGTCTTGCTACGAAACCCGATGTAATATCTATAGGAGAATGTACATTTTTGTTGCAAAGATGGACATGGTATAGTTTGTCTTATGTCACTCCAGAATCACCAAATGCATGGATATTTTTATTTGCACAAAGGTAACTATTGCAAATAAATTTTATATATTTTTATTTTTTTAAAATTAACTACTTACCATATTACTAATTTTATTATATTTTTTATTTATTTTTGATATATTCAACAAATTTAATTCTGGTGGTCTAAATTTCAGTAAAATTCCTCAGAATGACATAAAAGGATATCGAAAAGCAATCGATCACATGATGATTTAGGAAGTAATATATTCATTCACATTTATTTGCACTTTTTTAACTATATTGTTTTTTTTCTACCTCTTAATATTTACTTTAGCCTATTTTTAACATATTTGTTTTATTGGAGATCATACCTCAGGTTCAAAAAATATCATACAGATAGAGTCACACTTTAGTTCGACTTCCATCAACAAATTACACAACCACTAGAGGACATGAAAACTTATCATAAGGTCATCATGAGGTGTGGCATTGATGATAATTGGAACTGGGTTTGGAAAGAAAAGACTAAACATTAGATTGAACGCGAGAATTACGTATTGCAAGATCAATTCGTAAAATGTGTTTTGCGCCACAGTAAATAATATATGAATTGGATTTGACATCACATCAAATTATATATATGTGTGGAACAATATTTGTGTGATACACGTTTGCAACCTTCGTCATATCCTCGTGTGCAACCTTCGTCATATCCTCGTGTGCACTCAACCCCTCAATCAACCCCACAACAAGAAACCATACACCAAACACCAGAACTCTCTTTATCATCATCTCATCTGCATGCCCATACAGAAGTTCCATATTATGGTCATCACCACCACCACATTTACATAAATCTACCGATATACGGACTCACCACCACCAAATATACATGAATCTACTGATATACGAACTCTGTATTACGTTCCGTCAGTGCTAGAAATACCAACCACCGTTCATTCAACAGATAGCGGGATTTTTATAATTTATTTGGAACTCATTGCACAACTCCGGAGTCGGTTTATGCTATTTTTGATTTCATGTATAACCTCAATACTCAAAATTATACGAAGGTATGTAGTAGTGGTTCTAATCCACAGATTATAATGAGGATAATGATCAAAATGATGATCAACCAGAACAACATCAACTCATTCAAAGAGCTGGACGAGTTCGACGGCAGGCTAAATGTGGAATAAGAGGACATTTAGATGAAAATTATTAATTTAAATTTGGTGTATTTTTTTCTACATTAAATTATTAATTTAAGATCAACAACATTAAATTTGATATATTTTATTTTCAATTTAACGTATTTTATTTGATTTTATTAATATACTTTTATTTTTAAAATATTTTACTTATTTTTTATTAATTAATTTGATAATTTTAAAAAAATTAAAATAAAATAAAAAAACTTAATAAATAATCGCATCTCCAAAATAAAAAATTAATAAAAAAGAAGATATAAATAAACCTACTTATTAAAACTTTTTTCTTTTTCTATTTCTAACAATGGGTACAATAATTGCTTCTTAATTTCTTTCCCGTGCATTCTTTTTTTTCCTCTTCCCGGCAATTTCCACGCGTTTTAACAAAATGAACTCGATTTGGGTACAAAATTAAAATGTTGAGAAAAAAATTTGAAACATGATCCGCAACAGTGCCGCAGCTTGCACCAAGTTGTGTTTTCTTCCTTTATCCCGTGAACCTGTTTTTGTTGACATTATAGTTCCCGTGTAGATTTAGGGTTTCAGAAGCAAGGGAAGAGAGAAATTCATAATGAAGTGAGAAGAGGTGTTTGAAGTGAAGTGAGAAGCAAAGAGTGCTGCAATGAGAGAAGTGAGTAGTGTAAAGATGGTGTATTCAAAACCTGTTTTCGTTTCAGTAAAAATGGCAGAGCAGAGTTTGTGATTTTACAAATATCACCCCAAAAATCAGGTTTTCTTATTTAGATATTTTTTTAAAAAAAATCACCAAAATACTTCCCATTAAAAATTATATACAAATTCTTTTTTTTATTGACTTTTTAATATTAATATTCCTTTTTTAATAAACAACCGGTTGAAAGGAAAATTTTGAAAAGAAGGTAGCTTCTCCAAAGAAAGAATTATAATTATTTTATTTTTATTTTAACATTTATTATTAATTAAGATACTAAATTAAAATTAATTTAATTATTTAAAAAATTAAAATATTAATAATAAATTAAAATAAAATACTTAATAAGAATAAACAAAAACAATAATTGCTTCTTAATTTCTTTCCTGTGCATCCTTTTGTTTCCTCTTACCGGCAATTTCCACACGTTTTAACAAAATGAAATCGATTTGGGTACAAAATTAAAATGTGTTGTTTTTGAAATTCGAAAACCTTTGAAAACAATTTATGCCACCGAAAATATTACTGGGATGAGTCGCGGACTAGGTCGCTCTCTTTAAGACGTTTCGAGGCACTGCCCAAAATTGTGCAAGGCAGACTATCAACCACGAAGTCCCCAGGATAAAACAGCCCAGATTCACTGTATCGGAGTTCTACTGCACTGTAGAAAACCGTTCTAGAATTACACCCTCTGTATGCCAGTCGATAGACTGACACTCGAATATAGCACGGAGGCTACTCAAATATAGCACGGAGGCTACTCAAGAAAAGAAGAAGAAGAAGAAGAATATAAGGGGGAGAAGTGAGAAAAGCCTCAGATATGGAGAGCTTTTGGTGTGCTTTTCCAAGTGAGGTGAGCTCTCTATTTATAAATGAGTTCAGCAACTGGATCAGAGAAAAAGGGGGGATCCAAAGGAGCACGGAGTCCATTTACTGGCCACTAGTAGAGTGCCTCAGAAATAGGAAACTTGATTGACAAGGCTCCGTGACCGGGCAAAAGTAAAAAACGTGGGAAAGACTCAGCTTTAGGGTTTTGACGTGGCACACATCTGAAGCTAAGTCAAATTAGGGTTTTGACTGAGCAAGGCACAAGAGACTAGTCTGTTTAGGGTTTGAATGAATCAGAACATTGACTTTGACCTTGTGGATGGCAGTTTCGTAATATGTGACTCATCGCAAGCAATTAATTAATTAAATAAATAATTAATTTCCATCTGTTAAAAAAACTTTAATACACCACAACCCGAACCGAACTGAGCCAAGCCGGGCAGCGGCGGCGCGCGCGCGTGTGGTGGTCCGTTTGCTTGCGTTCTCCCTCCTTCACAAAATTGCGGTGCCCCTTGGGGCCCAACCCAATTGTGAAACTAACTCCTTATAAATGTCATAAATGAGTGTGTTCCCTCCAATGTGGGACTTCTCATTTTTCAATTCACACATTAAAGCCATCATCAATGCCAATTATGTTTCATCATTTCCAACATATA
>NC_021162.2:34565630-34571359 GCF_000331145.2 Cicer arietinum | reverse complement strand
AAGCCGGAATCATACTCTGTTCCTCTATCACTACGAAACCTTTTAATCTTTTTGTTAAATTGATTTTCTATTTCAGTCACAAATATTTTAAACATGTCAAGCGCTTCACTTTTATTTTTCATGAGATATACGTAAGTAAAATTAGAACAATCGTCAATAAAAGTGATGAAATAACGTTTTCCATTTTTGGTTAGCGTTCCGTTAAGCTCACATATGTCAGAGTGTATTAATTCTAGAGGTTCAGTTTCTCTAACAATTGATTTATGGGATTTCTTAGTTATTTTGGCTTGACTGCAAAATTCGCATTTTTCAAAATCCTTTTTAGATAATTTTGGAATCAAGCCTAAAACACTTAAATTTGAAATCACATGTTTGTTTATATGACAGAGTCTAGCATGCCAAATATTAAAATCACACAACATGTAAGCAGAAGGAGACATTTTATTCAATTCAACATTCAATTTAAACATGCCATCAGTGGCGTACCCTTTCCCAACAAAGATACCATTTTTAGAAATGGTGTACAAATCTGCCCCTATAGACTGAGTGAACCCTGCCTTATTGAGAAGAAACCCTGAGACCAGATTCTTTCTTATTTCTGGAGTGTGCATTACATCCTTCAGAATTAAGGTCTTTCCTGATGTGAATGTTAATTCCACATCTCCAATACCAGCAACATTAGTGGTGTGGGAGTCTCCCAACAGCACTTTCTTATCTTCAGCAGCAGTGTATGTTTTAAACATAGCACGATCATAACAGACATGGCGTGAGGCGCCAGTGTCTATCCACCATCCATCTGATCCACCAACGAGGTTGATCTCAGTTATCATTGCAACGAATTGCTCTTCGGTCAAGTTGGCCTGATTTACAGCGCCTTGCTTGTACCTACACTTGCGTGCCATATGACCCTCTTTCCCACAGTAGAAGTAGGAGAAGGAAAGGGGGCCATTTCTTGGAGGTGGTGGCTGCCTGGCAATTGGGACCCTTTGGTGGTTCCCATTCCTGTTGCTGTTCTTTGAAGTACGGTTCTGATTCTTCAGTTGTTTGCCGTTTGGCTTCAGAACCGCTCCGATGGGCTTTTTCTTCTTGTTATTAGCTACAAGAAGAATTTCATCTTTCTGGTCTTGCTTGCGAGATTCCTCCTCAATTCTAAGGCGGGTTATCAGACTTTCTAGAGAGAATTCTTTAGTTTTATGCCTAAGAGAATTTTTAAATTCTTTCCAAGCAGGGGGCAGTTTGTCAATAATAACAGCAATTTGAAACTGTTCATCAAGGGACATACCTTCAGTTATGATTTCGTGAGCAATTTTCTGGATCTCGTGAGACTGAGCTTCGACTGATCTGTCATCTGTCATCTGATATTTGAGGTAGCGGCTTACAGCATACTTCTTGGCTCCAGCTTCCTCAGTATCGTACTTCTTCTTTAAAGCATCCCAAACCTGTTTAGCAGTATTGCTGTCGGAGCTGTAGTAGTCATACAGATCATCAGCAAGTCCATTGAGAATATAATTCTTACATAGGTAATCATTATGTTCCCATAGGGTTAATTCAGCAGCTATTTTATCCTTTTCAGTTTGTTCACCTTTTTCTGGTACAACCGGAATATCATCCTTCAAAACGTTGGCAAGCTTTTTCGTGGTTAGAAAAAACAGCATCTTTTGTTGCCATCGTTTGAAGTGACTTCCCTCAAACCGAAATGGTTTGTTGTAGTCAGAAGCAGATGAACCTGACCCAGTAATTTCGTCGGTAGACATGGCAGTTCGAAAACGTCTTAAAATTGTTGTTTTTGAAATTCGAAAACCTTTGAAAACAATTTATGCCACCGAAAATATTACTGGGTTGAGTCGCGGACTAGGTCGCTCTCTTTAAGACGTTTCGAGGCACTGCCCAAAATTGTGCAAGGCAGACTATCAACCACGAAGTCCCCAGGATAAAACAGCCCAGATTCACTGTATCGGAGTTCTACTGCACTGTAGAAAACCGTTCTAGAATTACACCCTCTGTATGCCAGTCGATAGACTGACACTCGAATATAGCACGGAGGCTACTCAAATATAGCACGGAGGCTACTCAAGAAAAGAAGAAGAAGAAGAAGAATATAAGGGGGAGAAGTGAGAAAAGCCTCAGATATGGAGAGCTTTTGGTGTGCTTTTCCAAGTGAGGTGAGCTCTCTATTTATAGATGAGTTCAGCAACTGGATCAGAGAAAAAGGGGGGATCCAAAGGAGCACGGAGTCCATTTACTGGCCACTAGTAGAGTGCCTCAGAAATAGGAAACTTGATTGACAAGGCTCCTTGACCGGGCAAAAGTCAAAAACGTGGGAAAGACTCAGCTTTAGGGTTTTGACGTGGCACACATCTGAAGCTAAGTCAAATTAGGGTTTTGACTGAGCAAGGCACAAGAGACTAGTCTGTTTAGGGTTTGAATGAATCAGAACATTGACTTTGACCTTGTGGATGGCAGTTTCGTAATATGTGACTCATCGCAAGCAATTAATTAATTAAATAAATAATTAATTTCCATCTGTTAAAAAAAACAATAATACACCACAACCCGGACCGAACCGAGCCGAGCCAAGCCGGCCGGCGGCGGCGCGCGCGTGTGGTGGTCCGTTTGCTTGCGTTCTCCCTCCTTCACAAAATTGCGGTGCCCCTTGGGGCCCAACCCAATTGTGAAACTAACTCCTTATAAATGTCATAAATGAGTGTGTTCCCTCCAATGTGGGACTTCTCATTTTTCAATTCACACATTAAAGCCATCATCAATGCCAATTATGTTTCATCATTTCCAACAAAATGTTGAGAAAAAATTTTGAAACCTGATCCGCAACAGTGCCGCAGCTTGCACCAAGTTGTGTTTTCTTCCTTTCCGTATCATCGTTCTTTATCCCGTGAACCTCTCCATTCGAAACTATGTGACCCCTGTTTTTGTTGACATTATAGTTCCCGTGTAGATTTAGGGTTTCAGAAGCAAGGGAAGAGAGAAATTCAAAATGAAGTGAGAAGAGGTGTTTGAAGTGAAGTGAGAAGCAAAGAGTGCTGCAATGAGAGAAGTGAGTAGTGTAAAGGTGTTGTCTATTCAAAACCTGCTTTCGTTTCAGTAAACATGGCAGAGCAGAGTTTGTAATTTTACAAATATCACCCCAAAACTCAGGTTTTCTTATTTAAATATTGTTTTTTTAAAGTCACCAAAATACTTCACATTAAAAAATATATACAAAAATTTTCTCTTATTTATCTAATCAATAAAAATAATAATAATAATAAAAATAATAATAATTAAAAAGATAATAAACTATATTAATAACATCAAACAAAATACATTAAATTTTAAAAAAATATATATATCAACATTAATATTATTAAATATGTGTGTCAAAATAAATAATTTATTATATTATTTTATTTATTTTATTTTATTTTATTTTATTAATAATTCTCTCTATTTTATAGACAATAATTTTATTTTATTTTATTAACGACTTTTTTTTTATTTTTTTTAATCTAATAAATAATAATAAAAATACATTATATTAATAAAATCAAATAAAATACATTAAATCGAAGAAAAAATAATACATCAAATTGAAAACAAGAAAATACATCACGTTTAAATTAATGATGTCCACCTAAATGACATCTGATTTTTTCACATCTAAGATATCGTAGAATTTTTTTTTCTTAAATTTAATATATTTTGTTATATATTATTAATATAATTTATTATTATTTTTATTTATTTATTGGATCTGAAGAAAAAAAATAAAAGGAAAATGTTAAAAAAATTGAATTAAGTTGTTAATTTATCTGTAAAATAAGAGTGTTATTAAAATAATATAAATTTATCTACAAAATATAATAGAGTTATTAAAATAATATAATATGTTAATGTTTTTGCACATCTACTCAACCGTATTTTTTTCATCAATTTAATGTATTTTATTTGATTTTATTATTAGAATTTTATATTTTTTTAAATATTTTTAATTTATTACATTAATAATTATTTAATTATTAAAAATAAAGAAAAAAATTAAAACCTTAAACCATCTCTAATATGTAGGGTGAGAATAAGCTATGTTAGGCCATGCTTTGAAAGGTTTAAGTTTGTTCTACGATTAATTTTTTTAGGCATATGTCTGACCTACGGCCTATCATAAGTTTTTTTTCCGGCCTAACCTGATCTTTTTAAAAGTCTGGTCTGACTTGAAAGCTTATTTAAAAGTTTTATTCTTATTAAAATATTTAAATGTTCTATTCATACCACATGTTGCTCTCCACAAATCAATATCAATGTACATATCTATATATTAAACAGAAAATAATTTTTCTAACAAAATAATTTTAAAAAAATCTGAAACAAACGTCCTTTAAACTCTAAATCATCATTTTTGGTTTCAAATAATAGATTTTTTTCTGAAACAAATGCACCCATTATCACTTCTGAAACAAATATAGAACGACTATTGACTGATTGACTAATTGAATGACTACTGAATATGGAACGACTACTAACCATGGAACGACTACCTAATATGGAATGACTATTGAGTGGTGGCCTAATTGATATAATTTAAAATAAGAATTAATATTATTAAGCCTAATAAACTTTTTTATAAGCCTGAGTCTGACCTATTTAAATAAATAGACTTTAAAAATAGTTGAATGAAGTTTTTTTATTAAATAGATTAGACCATAAATAGGACGGCCTAACTTATTTTCATCCCTACCGGTATGGAAAATAAATATTCCTTTCCGTATAAACAAGTCCAGAATTTTAATATATACTTTTAATGATAAGGTGTTTTGGTGACTTAAAAAAAAAAATCTAATTAAACAAACGTATAAACTTTGCTATGCCATTCTTACTAAAACTTGATAAACATGGTTCTCTCACCTCCATAAATTTAGGTAACTCTTCGACACATACATCTAGCTTATAAACATGACCACTATGTCATATCCTTGTCATGTGAGACTTATTTAATTTTTGCAATTCACACTAAAGTCTCTATTTATCTCAACATCATTTCCACAAGAGGTGTAAACAAGAAGATGAAACAAGATGAGAACTTGAACGAAAATGAATCATCATCCATTTCGATTTGAAGTTTCATATCTTAAAGCTCATGTGTTTTTTTCTTTCCTTTTTTTTTTTTTATTTGCATTTTCACATTCAGATCAATAATTTCGAATATGATGATAATTTCTTCACAAATTTTGATCTGATGATGATTGGTAATATATGATCCTTCACAATTTTTTTTCTTCTTCTTCTTCTTCTTCTTCTATATATGTTCGTTTGCAAGTGTTACTGGCACCCACTAACCATCATCCATGGTGTATAGGCTTTATTCTTCTCTTTGATGGGTACAGACTTTTTCTTTACTTTTGTATTCACCACCTGTTTGATTTAATGCTTATGTGAACTTTAACTCATAACATATTTTTCCAACAATATTTTAGAAAACCCATTTTGATTTTAGACTAATTCTTATATCATAATTTATTTACCGAATCACTCTTTTTAGTTTTAAAGTCTTTACAACTAACATTGTTTAAAGATATTTATGGGTTTGACAATGTACTTTAATGTGTTGTTTGATCAAACTTGGAGTTGTTTGTGAGATTAGCGTTTAAAGAAATATCTATTTCAGATTTTGAAGCCAATGAAGCTCTTCATTTTTTTTTTTTCTATATTTTTCTACAAAAATTGAATATATATATATA
>NC_021162.2:34563258-34565619 GCF_000331145.2 Cicer arietinum | reverse complement strand
ATATATATATATATATATATATAAGAGTTGGTGAAAGCTTGAGGCGTTGTGAATATGTAAGAGTGTTCCACAAACTTGAGGTATTGTGAGTATATTTGAGCTGCTAAATTTTTTGTTTCTAAACTTTGCTATTATTACCACCGATACTTGCTTTTGGTTTTGAGACTTCATTATTAGTTGACAGTGCATATATTTTTAAAGATTAATATAGTAGAATCAAATTTCCTCAAAAGACAAAAATAGCATAATCATAGAACTTGTATTAGAAAAAACTGATTTTACTTCAGATACTGATCTATATAAGACTCAATGATTTCAAGCAGATATTCATTGCCTTCAAGAGTGTTGATAATCATCTGATTCACGTTCAGCTTGATCTGAAACTTCTTAACCATGTATTTTTTCAAATCTGAGAGCTGCCTTGATCTGCTCAGTGCGAAAAGATTGAAAATTTTGTAGTAACTGGAAAAAAAATTGAAACCAACAAAATTCTTCGACGAGGACCACAAGAAGCCACAACCAAGGTCAGTTCTACAAAGTTTCTGATATACCAATACTTTTGAAACAAAATTATTCAATGATAATCTTTGATTAAAATATTACTATAATGTAATCTTATTGTGCTGGTTTCTTATGTTGGTTTCTACATGATATTTGTGGTAGCTAAATTGGTATTGAATGCTTCCTCAATATATGAAATAGCAAATCTTTTTTAGGGTACTTCGGAAAAATGAAATGACTATATCTGCATTTCTTAGATTTTTTAGTTTTTTCTTGAAGTGGTGCTTGAATGTTTTTTTGATCCAACCTTATGATTTGATGTTTTGTTTTATGACTTGAAGTGGTGCTTCAATGATTTAAGCAATTCGCTTTTTCCCCTTCTATTTGCTTTTGTTTTCAGCATTATAACTATCTTCTATTTGCATTTGCTTTTTGCATTTTGATTTCTAGACTGCTATAATTCATTTTTATTCTATTACATTTTATATACTATTCCTTGTATGCTTATTTTAGCAGGTTCTTTGGAAGTGGAAAGTTCCTTTAGAAGAGTACAAATAAACAAGAAGCAAGGAAGTTTGATAACACTGGTAATTAGAATTAAAGAAACGAAAGAATGAATCAAGAATCAATACCCTAACCCAGAATCAATGTGATTCTGATTAGGTTTTAGTATGGAACTTTATTGAATTGAATAGAGTGGAAGGGATGAAGGAATTACAGAGGATCCCGCGACCCTGTTCTGGTTCCACAACCAGTGATAACTTTCCCAATCTCTAACTACTCTCAATTAGAACTAACATTCTATTTATAGTATTCCTAACTGCTAACTGTTTTTGTACAGCTGTCGGAGAATTACAATTAGGAAGGTTTCAACCAAACCTTCCTATTCCCTCTTCTATATACATTTTTAATAATAGGCTTTGGCCTAATCGTATCAATACCCTCCCCTAAAAGAAATAACTTGTCCTCAAGTGGAAAATCTGGGAAGTTTTCTTGTATTGTAGCAGCCAATTCCCAAGTGCATTCATGTAGAGGAAGATTCTTCCATTTTACCAAGACTTCAACATGACCTTGATTAACTTCTCTACTGTTAGTAATGTCTTCTGGTTGTACTTGTAACTCCAATTCTTCATTCAGCATAGGGGGTAAAGGTTGAGGTTGTTGATGAGGTTTCAGAGCCTTCTTTAATAAGGACACATGGAAAACAGGGTGAATTTTAGAATGGGTAGGTAGAGCTAACTTGTAGGCGACAGTACCCACCCTTGTGACCACCTGGTATGGACCATAAAATCTAGGAGCAAGCTTAGCATAAGGTCTTGAAGCTAAAGACTTCAATTTATATGGTTGTAGTTTGAGATAAACCCAATCCTCCACTTGAAATTCTACTGCCCTTCTATGCTTGTCAACCTGTTATTTCATTTGATTTTGAGCTTTAGTTAAGTTGGCTTCCAATTCTTCTATTATAGCATCTCTATGGAGAAACATCTGATTTACTTCTTCCACTTTAGAAGGAACAACACCTGCTTTCAACAGTGTAGGAGAATCCCTACCATACAAAGCTCTAAAAGGAGTCATTCCCGCAGAACTGTTGTAATTTGAATTGAAACAAAACTCTGCCCAATGTATCCAATCTAACCATTGCTTTGGTTTAGGCCCTACAAAGCATCTAAGGTATGTCTCCACACATCTATTAGCCACTTCAGTTTGGCCATCTGACTGTGGGTGATAAGAAGTGCTCAACTTCAGTTGGGTACCAGCCATTTTAAACAATTCTTTCCAAAACTGGTTGAGAAATAAAGGATCCCTGTCAGGAACTATAGTAGTTGGGAACCCATGTAACCTAACCACTTCTTTCAAAAA
>NC_021162.2:34562576-34563195 GCF_000331145.2 Cicer arietinum | reverse complement strand
CTCTGTCTTTGTTAATGCAGGATCTCCTGCTATTGTGATTCTAGAACCTCCTCTCATAAGGGTTAGCTCCATTCTGCCAAAGTCAACCTTTACTTCTCCCAAACTAGCTAACCAGTCTAAACCCAATACTAGGTCCACTCCTTTTAATCCAAACAAATAGAAGTCTTGAATAACTTCTAATTGTTGTAAATATAGTTTGAGCTGGGTACATTTTCCTCTATTTTGAACTTTATGGCCATCTCCCACTTCTACTACATAGGCTGGAGTGTCGTCTACTTTCAGTTTCAACCTGTCCACTGAATCCTTTGCAATGAAATTGTGTGATGCCCCACAATCTATCAATATCACAACAGGTTGATCTTTTATTATTCCTCCTACCTTCCATGATTTACTAGTTGTGAGTCCTGTCATGGAGTACATTGATAATTGCAAGGAATTTAGTGTCTCTATCTCATCTTCTCCTTCTAAATCATTCACCTCATCATCCCCTTCAGCTAAAATAAGCATTCTCATTTGTCTATTTTTACACATATGATCTTTATTAAAGGGTTCATCACACCTAAAACATAACCCTTTTTCTCTCTTTTCCCTCATTTCATCACTAGTCAACTTCTTATAC
>NC_021162.2:34554990-34562563 GCF_000331145.2 Cicer arietinum | reverse complement strand
TCTTATACTCCCCCCTACTTTTTATACTTCCCCCATTCACACTTCCTACAGAGGACCCTTCTCTTTTACTACTAGTGGCTGTCTGTGGTTCTACAGTGACAACTCTACTATAATTGTTGTTTCTATAGGACCCTGAAAATTTGGTGTTACCCATATAGGGCCTCTTTGTTACTACTGAATTCTTTTGTTCAATGAGAATCGCCTTTTGAATTACCTCAGTTAAGGTTTTCAGCTCATATAACCTCACTTCCACCCTAATTTCTTCCTTTAATCCATTAAGAAATATGCCTTTGACAAAATCTTGGTCAATTACTTTCAAATCCCCCACATATTTCTCAAATTCCTCCACATATTTATCAACACTTTTTTCTTGTTTTAAAGAAAGTAACAACTCATAAGGGTTTTGTATCATGGAAGGCTGAAAATGTCTTACCACAACAATTTTGAAGCTTTCCCAAGTGGGAGACAAATTACAGCGTTCCCACCACTGGTACCAGCTGATGGCTCTTCCTTCTAAGGCAACCATGGTGGCCTGCATCTTTTCTTCATTAGTGACATCCCTGAGAAGAAAATATCGCTCTAATTTCTGGACCCATCCAAAGGCATCTTCCCCAGAAAAAACTGGAATTTCTAGTTTTCTCCATCTATCATGATTTCTGTGTTGTGGGCGACTGTGGTGTTCTTCCTGGTTCTCATTTTCGTCTCCCATGGAAGCATTTTCTCCATTAATCCCTAATTTGGTTGCTATCGCCTCTAACAACGTCTCTGTCCTCCTCAATCGCGTCTCATTCATCTCTATACGATTGCACATATCTTCTCGTTCTTGACGTAATTCTTCACGTTCTTGGGTCTAGTTTTCATCTTCTCTAGCCATCCTCCTCGTAACAACGATAAGCAAATTTGGCAGCAGCGGGTGAGATCCCAAACCCTCAGGCACCCAGAATTTGCTCTGATACTAGTGATAACACTGGTAATCAGAATTAAAGAAACGAAAGAATGAATCAAGAATCAATACCCTAACCCAGAATCAATGTGATTCTGATTAGGTTTTAGTATGGAACTTTATTGAATTGAATAGAGTGGAAGGGATGAAGGAATTACAAAGGATCCCGCGACCCTGTTCTGGTTCCACAACCAGTGATAACTTTCTCAATCTCTAACTACTCTCAATTAGAACTAACATTCTATTTATAGTATTCCTAACTGCTAACTGTTTTTGTACAGCTGTCAGAGAATTACAATTAGGAAGGTTTCAACCAAACCTTCCTATTTCCTCTTCTATATACATTTTTAATAATAGGCTTTGGCCTAATCATATCAAAGTTGTTGGGTGACAACAATTGTTCAGGAAGCATATCACTGCTCATGTATCACTACCTTCTTATTAATTGATTTCTTTACAACACCTGTTATTATCGGGTAATTAATTGAATCCTTCTTATTAATTGAAAGAGCCATCAACACCTGTTATTATGGAAATCAGCAACTTAATTAGTCTTCTCTTTTGTTGATATTGAGAGGGAGAAATAGGGCAATTGATTACACTATTGAGAGAGGGAGAATGAGTTTATGTGCATATACTTTAACAATTGTTTCATCTCATGTTATCTTATACAAAAATTATATTTGTGTTTGAATTATTTCCTTGAGATAATCCAACTTCATCGGGTACTTTTTTTTTTCTTCTAGCTATTAAATGGTTATTGGATTTGCTGATATGTATTTATTGTTACATTTTACTTCTCATTTTGTTTATAAATTTGAGCAAAATTTTTACATTTTTTGCAGAAGAAAATGTTATAAGAATCTTGATGTGCTAGTAATGTTTAGTGTAATGAATGATGATTTTTGCATTTGAAGATTAATTTTCACGTTTGTAGTATGTTATCATTGAACTCTTTATGTATTTGTAAATCTCTTGAAAATATATTTTATCGTCATCGAATTCTTTGATGAAGACTTGAATTATATTACAGATCTCTAGAAAATCATCTACAATATAATAATTTCTATTATCTTTTGAACAATTTGATTTATCCAATTCATTTATTCCCACTGCATTATGATGTGCACTGTGTTTGAGCATTTGCATTGGTACTTACAAATCTAACGATGATAAGTTTGCACAAACATTTTTTTTTATCAATCATCCAATTGCAAAACGTCTACTTATTTGAGTAAAAAAAAAGACTAATTATCCATTGTGATTCCTTTATACAGGGAAATTTTTAATATACAGAAGTGCCCCGTGAGAATATACTAGATAAATAATTATTGCTGATGCATAAAATGAGAAGTTTTTGTCTGAAATGCGAGTGAGACCAATATATAGTACATAATAATCTTTGCAATCCTTTGATAAAGAAATATAATGTTTGCAATCCATATTGGTTGCAACAAATATGTTGATAAGAAAAAGTTACTCCTTAATTGAAGTACAATTCGATTTCTTAAATGACTCTTGACTAAGAAATTTATAATTAACAAATTATAATCTGTGGTACATAATACACTCTGGATAAATATGTTTGTCACTAATATTAAAAGGAATGAAAACTAATTTTTGTTTTTAGAAAAATCGTGAAATTCAATTAAGTCTATGAAAAAAATAAAAGTAACTTTTAGTCCGTGACAAAATTATATTGAGATAATTTAATTTATATATTTTTTTACACTTTGTTTTGGTATAAATCATCAGTGGAAAGGTTCCAGACCCAAGAAAAAGAGTCTGCTACATGGAATGATTATGATGAATCCTCTGATGAGGAAGAGCAAGCAGATTTGGCAGCTATGGCTCATACCAACTCTACCTCTTGATCTAACACATATGTTGACTCTAGAATTGAATCAATAGATCAAAAAATTAAGGTGTTTTCTAACTTAACTCGATCTGATTTAATTAATGTTATAAATGACTTCTTGAACAAAAATAACAAATTTTCTTTAAAACTGAAAACACTTAGAAAAGAAATGCAAACCTCACTGAAGAAATTAATGTTTTAAAGAATCAAAGTACTAAAGTTAAAACATAAAATTCAACTCTGAAAACTGATATTGCTGAACTTAAGGCTGAAAATCTAACTCTGAAAATTCATCATAGTTCAACTTCAATTGAAAATATGACATGTAACTCTAATAAGCATGAAAAAGTATATCAAGATTTTCTTGATAATGGCATGCAAATAAGCAAGTATGCATCTATGATTTATGGAGTTATGAGGAATGGTAAAAGAGAAATATAATTTCAAGAAAAAGTAACTGAACCGAAGTTTGTTCCCTCTGATGATTTATATACTATTTGCTCTAAGAAAGGTCACACTAAAATATCTTGTCTTATACTAACCACATGAAAAGACAAGAAACCTTTAAGAACTAACAAACCAGGTCCCAACCAGATTTGGGTACCAAAGGATAAAATTGTTTATGTTGTAGATGCTCTAAACAACCAAATTGAAACACCAATCATTGTGCTTGGTCAATGGATGTTTGCAATATATGAAGTGAAGAAGGTCTATGTTCCAACAAACAAAAGCCAACTAACTATGGTGGAAGAAGGATTGATCAGCATAATACCTATCAGAACCATAACCATACGATGAACTAGAAAAATTATAAAAATTAGAAAAATCTAGAGTATCAACAAAATCAAAAACTGGCAGAAAAATCACACATATCAACAAAATCAAAACTGGTAGAGAAATCACACATATCAACAAAACTGGAACTACTAGAAGAATCAGAATTACCATATGTTCCAAAGTTACCAGAGGAACCTGATACATAAGTAGAAACATATGTGTCAGATTAACAATCAGAATTAGGAGACTTCTTTGAACACCCCAATAAATTCATCAAGACTACAAACCTGGATGGGAATTCAAATTCCTTCATCCTGAGCTTCTATACTCTTTACAAGAGGTTAAGTGTCTTATGTTAGTAAATAAATAGAATCTAATTTGGCACAAAAGATTAGGTCATGCAAACTTTAGATTAATTTAAAAATTGAATAAACTTCAACTAGTTAGAAGTCTACCTAAGCTTAGTTACAAAATTGAAATTATGTGGGAAGCTTGTCAAAAGGAAAAACAAACAAATAACGTTTTTATCCCTAAGAACTCAATCTCTACCTCAAATCCCCTTGAGCTCTTACATATAGATCTCTTTGGGTCAATGAAAATGGCATCTCTAAGTGGAAATAAATATGTCTTTTTTATAGTAGATGATTAAACTAGGTGATCATGGGTAAAATTATTAAGAAGTCAGGATGAATCTCAAAACGTGTTTATCACATTTTGCAAACAAGTAATGAATGAAAAGAATCTTAAGTGATCATGGAGGAGATTCTGAAAACAAGTTTTTTGAAAGTTTATGGGATGAGAATGGAATTTCTCGCAACTTCTCCTCTCCTAGAACACCCCAACAAAATAGAGTTGTAGAAAGAAAGAATAGACCACTCCTAGAAATGGCATGAACCATGTTAAATGAGATGAATGTTGCAAAATAGTTTTGGGCCGATGTAATTAACACGACATGTTATATTCAAAACATAGTCTTAATTAGATCTATATTGAATAAAACACCATGTGAATTATGAAAAGGTAAAAAGCCTCACATCTCTTACTTTAAAAAATTTGATTGTACTTGTTATATGTTGAACACAAAAGATAACCTTAGTAAATATGATTCTTGATCACAAAAGTGTACCTTCATTGGATACTCTAAAAGATCTAAGGTTTATAGAGTGTATAATAGGGAAACTCAGATTTTGGAATAATCCATACATGTTAAATTTGACGACAAACAACTTGACCTTGAAAAGTGAAAGCAAGATGATGATAGTACAAGTTTACCGGAACTATAGAAAGTAGATGTAGACAAACTCAAAAAACTTGAAAAATCATAGGATACAATCAAATTAGAAGAAGATAACAAATCTTTAGAGGATGAATCTAGTTAAGTCAGAACCAGTCAACATAAGTCAAAAGGAAGATCTAGATGGAAGTACCAGTCATCTCATCCTGAAAACTCTAATCATTCGATGTGCAAGTGATCATTTGAGAACCAGATCATCACTAAAAGTATCACTTTGTTTGGCTTAATCTCATCAATTGAGCCAACCTCTATTGATGAAGCATTGTGAGATGATTATGCAAGAAAAGTTAAATGAATTTAAGAGGAATGATGTTTGAGATCTATTATCTAGACCAATTAAGAACATTATTGAAACCAAATGGGTTTTCATAAACAAGCTAAATGAAAAAGGTGAAGTTGTTAGAAATAAGGCATGACTTGTTGCACATGGCTATAGTCAGCAATAGGGCATTGTTTACGCTCATACATTAGCTGAGTGGCCAGGTTATAAGCTATTTGTATCCTACTTTCTTTTGCCGCAAATAATAATATTACATTATTTCAAATGGACGTTAAAAATTCTTTTCTAAATGGTTATATATGTGAAGAAGTCTATGTTAAACAACCCCTAGATTTTGAAAGTTCTGAATTTCGAAATCATGTTTTTAAACTTAAGAAAACTCTGTATGGTGTAAAAAAAGCACCTAGGGCGTGGTATAATAGACTTAGTAACTTCTTGCATAAAAATATCTTCGAAAAAGGACAAGTAGATAGTCATTCAAAGAGAGAAACACTTGTTCGAATGAGAAATATTTTCTAAGGTTTTTCTAAGAGTGTGATAGTCATTGTTGTAATCAGCTTGATAGAAGCAACAATTCAAGTTCCAAACATTTGTATGAAAACCCGATAGTGGTGTTAGTGTGCCTTCAACAATATGAGGTTGACATATTGTACGGAGAAGACTTGACTTGTAGAAGAATTGAATTCAATCCTAGCTTGGTCAACAATGATCTTATTCAAAAATTATTCTAAACCAAATGCTTTTTGATAATATGTTCTTTAGCCAATTCTTTATTTATGAATCTAATATGAACAGTTTTCTAGATTGATTATGTTTGTATTTTGTGTAGATTGAGTTAGTAAATTCTTCCAATGGATTATGTTCATTGTAACACCCCGATTTTCAAAGCGAGAGTGTATTTTTTTTTTAAAAGAAATTAAAATAAATCAGAGAATTAAATAAGGTAATACCTTTGGATAAATAATTGAGTCGTTATAATTTACAAGCAGCGGAAAAGTTTCTCAAAATATATGAATCTAAAGTATTTACACAACAACAGATGATACATGGAACCCATTCAAATCAGATGTCATACTGACAATATTAGTAAAGGTACAGTTTTCCAAATCAAAGTAACGTAATCCAAAAGCAAGACATATGTCCCTCTATGTCATCCTAATCTAATCATTCTACAAAAAACTATAGCTATACACCCTGAGTGATCTCCACGCGCCCCGTAAGATCCTCCTAACATAGCTCCAGTCAGGCATTCCCCTCTACATTCCCATCCACAGGGTACGAACCGGTAGGATTGTCCTGGCTCTCATCTGAGGGCAAATCCCAGATTTCCACAATAGTTGTAAAGGGTCACCAACCGAAATTAACAATTAACACATAACATTTAAGTTTTTAAATGCATAAAATAACCTTTCAACTTAGCATGCACCTTAAAAGGGTTTTCCATATGCTAAAAGTTCATATAACACATGCCAAATAACAATGAAAACAAAATAAAGTTCTCAATCCATCAAGTAATACATAACTAACCAAGACATTGATAAATCAATGAGCAATCTGTTATCTAACTCAAAATAAGAATTTCTACTAAGCCAATCGATTTCTTGAAGGTTTTTAGTGAAATTTGAATTTTGGGCTTTATTCAATCGATTGGGCAATCGATTGACAGGATAGCTGAGCCCCTGACTTAAATGCCAATCGATTTTTGTCAGTTTTGCTGAATTCCTACATGGCCAAATCGATTGGGAAATCGATTTTATAAATAGTTGAGCCCCTGTAGCTTCCCAAATCGATTGGGAAATCGATTTTATAAATAGTTAAGCCCCTGTAACTTCCCAAATCGATTGGGAAATCGATTTCCCTGCTTATCCTTCCAAAGTAACTTCCCAAATCGATTGGGAAATCGATTTTATAAATAGTTAAGCCCCTGTAACTTCCCAAATCGATTGGGAAATCGATTTTATAAATAGTTGAGCCCCTGTAACTTCCCAAATCGATTGGGAAATCGATTTCCCTGCTTATCCTTCCAAAAATACATAAACTAATTCAATCACATTCATACACAACTCCAAATCTTAACACTTAGCAATTCCCACACAATCACCACGACAAATTGGGTTTCGAAATAGTTTTACAATCCATCACACTTACACACGATAATCAATACATAACACATAGCAATTCCAACACAATTACCACGACAACTTGAGTTTCGAAATAGTTTACAATCAGTCACACTTACACACAAAATCAATACATAACACTCAATCATAAGTACAGTTTTCCAAACTAAGAATACTCTAATCCAAAAAGAAGGACACCTAGTCCCTATACATCATCCTAATCTGATCATCCTACCAAAAAGCTATACACCCTGAGTATCTCCACGCGCCCCGTGAGATCCTCCTAACGTAACTCCAGTCA
>NC_021162.2:34552710-34553657 GCF_000331145.2 Cicer arietinum | reverse complement strand
ATTCTTAATACACTTTTGACTTAAACGATTTCCATACAAAACATTCAGTAAACAAGACATTATGAGATTCCCCATTCTTAATTCTCATTTACTGAAACGATTTTCAAAACACAAACATTAAGTAACCGAGACATTAAGAGATTCCCCATTCTTAACGTCCAGTTAACTTAAACGATTTTTCCTCAAACGCACATTAAGTAAACCGAGGTATTAAAAGATTCCCCATTTTTAATACTCGTTTAACTCTAATGGTTTTCAAATTTCACAACAAAACCAACTCAAAATATTTTGTCAAATTCCATTCACAATCCACACCAAAACACATCAAATTCATCGGTATTAACTTAGAACACGTCAAACACGACGAACACAATCAACACAACATAACACTCAAACACACCAATTTCATTTACTCATAATCCTACACAAGTGATTTTAGGTTCATTTAACACAGAACATTCATCCATATAACCAAAACCTAACTCTAAGGTTTTACCCGTAACGCATTAGATTCGTTTTGACAAATTCCTTCCCACACAACCACAGATAAGTCCCTAATGCAACTAAAAGTTTGGAAGGAGCCCTTACCTTAACGTTAGCTTTAACGTGGGTTTCCGGTACCGCGAGTAAAGCCGGTAAAATATTCGCTCACAACTTCGCCTCCAAATAGGTCCCCTAGCATCGTGGCGTGGTAGTGAGCAACTTTCCCTTCTAACTCTTCGCGGAAAGAAGCTTGGATCTAGAAGAAACGGAGGGGTTTGTGTTTGGATCTCAAATACCGTTTTTCTTCGTTTTCGAATCAAAGAGGAAGAGTGGAGTTGCGAAATCCTTGATCTAACTCTCACCCAACCTTGGGTTACTAGTTTTGAAGAAAAGAAAGCGACGAAAATGAAAACGGGAGAAAGGAGAGAATTTGGCCGCGGACAGAGGAAGAAGACGATGGAAAA
>NC_021162.2:34550478-34552543 GCF_000331145.2 Cicer arietinum | reverse complement strand
ATCTAGATATTTGTTAAATTACCGTTTCACCCGAAACGCATTAAATTCTCCGTAAAGGATTCATCGCAGTTAATTTCAAATTATTTATCGACGAGAAATTTTAATTGGCCTCAAAATATCTTTTTGATTATAAAACTCCAAAATATTATTAACTTTGGCTTAAAAGCCTCCGAGCCAAAATCCGAAATACACCAAAAATACATAAATGGTACTTTAAATTTATGGGTCTTACAGACTCGGAATTCCAAACCAAAACCCTCCTCGAAGGGCCGTAAATCATAATTGTACCGCCTATCGCAGGCCAAAGTACCAATTACCGAGGTGCCACCTATCACGGGTCTGCACGATATACTAAAAAGCGTAAACCATAAACATACTGCCTATCACGTGCCCGTATCGTTTACCGAGGTGCCACCTATCACAGGTCTGCATGGTTTACTAAAAAGAACGTAAATTGTAAATGTACCGCCTATCACAGGCCAAAGTACTATTTACCAAGGTGCCACCTATCATGGGTCTGCACAATTTACAAAAAAGCGAAAACCATAAACGTACTGCCTATCACGGGCCCGTACCGTTTATCGAGGTGCCACCTATCACGGGTCTGCACAATTTACAAAAAAGCGAAAACCATAAACGTACTGCCTATCACGGGCCCGTACCGTTTATCGAGGTGCCACCTATCACGGGTCTGCACAATTTACAAAAAAGCGAAAACCATAAACGTACTGCCTATCACGGGCCCGTACCGTTTATCGAGGTGCCACCTATCACGGGTCTGCACAATTTACAAAAAAGCGAAAACCATAAACGTACTGCCTATCACGGGCCCGTACCGTTTATCGAGGTGCCACCTATCACGGGTCTGCACAATTTACAAAAAAGCGAAAACCATAAACGTACTGCCTATCACGGGCCCGTACCGTTTATCGAGGTGCCACCTATCACGGGTCTGCACAATTTACAAAAAAGCGAAAACCATAAACGTACTGCCTATCACGGGCCCGTACCGTTTATCGAGGTGCCACCTATCACGGGTCTGCACAATTTACAAAAAAGCGAAAACCATAAACGTACTGCCTATCACGGGCCCGTACCGTTTATCGAGGTGCCACCTATCACGGGTCTGCACAATTTACAAAAAAGCGAAAACCATAAACGTACTGCCTATCACGGGCCCGTACCGTTTATCGAGGTGCCACCTATCACGGGTCTGCACAATTTACAAAAAAGCGAAAACCATAAACGTACTGCCTATCACGGGCCCGTACCGTTTATCAAACATTAACAAACAGAAATATTAAGAGATTCCCCATTCTTAATACTCATTTAACTTAAACGATTTTCCAAAACAAACATTAAGTAAACAAGACATTAAGAGATTCCCCATTCTTAATACTCATTTAACTTAAACGACTTTCCGAAACAAACATTAAGTAAACAAGACATTAAGAGATTCCCCATTCTTAATACTCATTAAACTCTAATTGTTTTCAAATTCCACACAAAACAAACTCAAACCTATTACCAGATCCAATCCATAACTCACACCAAAACACATCAATTCATTTCTCCACAGAATCCAACCATACACACAACAAATTTCATCAGTATTAATTAAGAACACGTCAAATACGACGAACACAAATCAACACAATCCACCACTCAAACACAACAAGTTTCGTTTACTCAAAATCATACATAAATGAGTTTAAATTCATATTCCATGAAACATTCATCAATAAAACCAAAACCTAACTCTAAGATTTTACCCATAAAGCCTTAGATTCATTTTCCCCCAAATCAACATTTCAACCCTAACAAATTCATTTCCACACAATCACAGATAAGTCCCTAAATGCAAACTAGAAGTTTGGAAGGTGCCCTTACCTTCACGTTAGCGTTAACGTTCGGTTACGATACCGCGAGTAAATCCGGTAAAATCTCTGCTCGCAACGTCGCCTCCAAAGTTGGTTCCCTAGCACCGTAGCATGGTAGTGAGCAACTATCCCTTCTATCTCTTCGCGAAACGAAGCATAGATCTAGATGAAACGGGGAGGTTTGT
>NC_021162.2:34549445-34549863 GCF_000331145.2 Cicer arietinum | reverse complement strand
ATCATATAAACTCCAAAATATTAATAACTTTGGCTAAAAAGCCTCTGAGCCAATATCCAAAATACACAAAAATACATAAAGTATACTTTAAAATTATGGGTCTTACAGTACTACCCCCCTAAAATTAGTTTCATGCTCGAAACTATGCGTCGATAAATAACTCTGGGTGTTGTTCTCTCATCTTGCTCTCTAGTAACCAAGTCGCATCTCCAGTAATTGGGTTCCAAATCACCTTGACCAATGAAACATCCTTGGTCCTCAATCGCTTAATCTTCCTGTCATCAATTCTCATAGGTGGTACTTCGAATGACAAGTTATCCTTCAGTTGGATTGTGTCTGGTTCGATCACATGAGATGGATCTGCAAGATATTTCCTCAACTGTGACACATGAAACACGTCATGAATATTGGACAGTAT
>NC_021162.2:34548596-34549377 GCF_000331145.2 Cicer arietinum | reverse complement strand
AACCTACTCCAGTAGTAGGGGTGACTCTCAGAAATACATGGTCACCCTGTTCGAATTCTAGAAGTCTGCGACGCTTGTCTGCGTAACTCTTCTGACGATCTTGTGAAGTCTTCATTTTCTCCTTGATCTTCCTTACCTTAGCTGTAGTCTGTTGCACCATCTCCGGTCCGACAATCATACTTTCACCGTCCTTATACCAACACAAGGGCGTTTGACACTTGCGCCCATATAAAGCCTCATATGGTGCCATTCCGATACTTGCGTGGAAACTATTGTTGTAGGTGAACTCAATCAACGGAAGTACATCATCCCAACTTCCCCTATCATCTAATACACATGCTCTCAACAGATCTTCCAGGGACTGATTCGTCCTTTCAGTTTGTTCGTCCGTTTGTGGATGGTAAGCTGAACTCAATTGTAGTTTTGTTCCCAACGCTTCGTGCAACGCTCCCCAAAAATGTGATGTGAACTTCAGATCACGGTCTGATACAATACTCGATGGTACCCCGTGTAACCTCACAATTTCAGCAATGTAGATCTCTGTTAGCTGATCTACCTTATAGGTGGTCTTTACTGGCAAAAAGTGAGCGAATTTAGTCAGTCGATCTACTATCACCCATATAGAATCATTCTTCCTCCTTGTTTTTGGCAATCCAGTTATAAAATCCATGGAAATGTTGTCCCACTTCCATTCAGGTATATCAAAAGGTTGCAACATCCCAGCAGGTCGCTAATGTTCCACCTTCGCTTTCTGACAAGTTAGACAAGTTGATACATACTC
>NC_021162.2:34538388-34546851 GCF_000331145.2 Cicer arietinum | reverse complement strand
CGAGAATGACCTCGAGTGATTGTAGAGGTAAACAAATCAAATTAACCAAGAAATCCCTATTCTGAATAGTCATTTGACAATGTAAACATGCAGAATTTACTGTCAAAGTCTTAGCAGGTGTGGAAACAACCAAATCAAAAGGTAAAGCAGACACAGATAACTTCAAACGATTCACACAATCCATAGCAATGAAGGAATGGGTTGCCCCCGAATCAAAAAGTGCAGTTAGAGTGTTACCTGCAATCTCAAAGTCACGTTGAATCAGATTACCAGATGGATTCCCCTCTTCAGCGCTCACGCAATAAATGTGTCCTCTAGCAGTAGGACGAGTAGCCCTAGGTACATTCACAACTGGTTCTACATTCGGAGCCGTGCAATCCTTTTCCATGTGTCCTGGCTTCTGATAATAGTAGCAGGTGAGAGTATTAGGGGTACAAGCGTTAGCATAATGTCCCTCTTCCCCACATCAGAAACATTGAACCACTCGTCCCAATTGTCTCCCAAAATTCTGGTTCCCTGGGCGATTCTGCCCACCGTTGTTAGTTCGTGGTCGATCATAAGGTTTAGCAACTTGTTTCCCCTTGTTGTTCTGGTAATTCACCCGACTAGGCCCTCCTGTACTAAAATTACCTCCTCGGCTAGCCCTCTTATTCTTCATATCCTCAACTTCCCTACATTTTTCCACAAGAACTTGGAAACGTTGAATTCCCAAGGGCAAGACCGAGTCTTGAATCTCGTACTTTAGTCCATCTTGGAAACGATGACACATGAATGGTTCATCAATCTCTTCACGGAAAAACCTGAAGTGTCTCGATAGCGATTCAAACTTAGCAGCATATTCGCCCACGGTCATGTTCCCCTGATGCAGTTTCAGGAAATCATCTCCCAGTTTAGTCCTGGTACTCATCGGGAAGTATTTGTCTAAAAACTTCCTTTTGAATGATTCCCAGTTCACCTCCTCGTGAGCTGATCTCATCAACAATCTTGCACTCCTCCACCAGTACCCAGCATCCCCCAATAGCATATAAGTGGCATAGTTGACCTTCACTTCCGCCCGACAGTTAATCATTTCGAAGATCTTCTCCGCTTCTTGGATCCATTGATCCGCTTTCTCCGAATTCTCATCCCCTT
This sequence comes from Cicer arietinum, assembly GCF_000331145.2. NCBI lineage: Eukaryota > Viridiplantae > Streptophyta > Magnoliopsida > Fabales > Fabaceae > Cicer > Cicer arietinum. The sequence goes on along the minus strand of NC_021162.2, from coordinate 34,545,720 downwards.
TAAACTTGGGAGGATTTGTAGCGACGAAAGTCTTCTAATCCTCTTGACTCTGCAGCACGGATCTCTCTTTCCATCTTTTCAAGATCACGTTGAGTCTTGGCAGCAGTCTGTGCAGCAATAGAAGCAGCCATGTTATTCATGGCCTCAACCATTCGATCATCCCTATTAGCATTGGCTCTCGGAGCGTCATTCCTTCTTGGCGGCATGGTTTTCCTATAAAACCATCATCAAGTAGAGTCTTAACACTACTTCAAATAATTCCAAAACTAGTTTCCGACCACATCAACACATAAGAATTATTGCGGACCTGACAACTCAACCCACCTAAACCGACGCATGATCAGATAACAACTCCCAACCTACAGGTTGACCTACAATCTATAACCAAGGCTCCACAGCCCCCAAAGAAAACCAAACCAAAGCTCTGATACCACAATGTAACACCCCGATTTTCAAAGCGAGGGTGTATTTTTTTTTTCAAAAGAAATTAAAATAAATCAGAGAATTAAATAAGGTAATACCTTTGGATATATAATTGAGTCATTATAATTTACAAGCAGTGGAAATGTTTCTAAAAATATAGAATCCAAAGTATTTACACAACAACAGATGATACATGGAACTCATTCAAATCAGATGTCATACTGACAATATTAGTAAAGGTACAGTTTTCCAAATCAAAATAACGTAATCCAAAAGAAAGACATATGTTCCCTCTATGTCATCCTAATCTGATCATTCTACAAAAAACTATAGCTATACACCCTGAGTGATCTCCACGCGCCCCGTAAGATCCTCCTAACATAGCTCCAGTCATGCATTCCCCTCTACATTCCCATCCATAGGGTACTAACCGGTAGGATTGTCTTGGCTCTCATCTGAGGGCAAAGCCCAGATTTCCACAATAGTTGTAAAGGGTCACCAACCGAAATTAACAATTAACACATAACATTTAAGTTTTTAAATGCACAAAATAACCTTTCAACTTAGCATGCACCTTAAAAGGGTTTTCCATATGCTAAAAGTTCATATAACACATGCCAAATAACAATGAAAACAAAATAAAGTTCTCAATCCATCAAGTAATACATAACTAACCAAGACATTGATAAACCAATGAGCAATCTGTTATCTAACTCAAAATAAGAATTTCTACTAAGCCAATCGATTTCCAAATCGAGTTCCTGAAGCGTTTTAGTGAAATTTGAATTATGGGCTTAATTCAATCGATTGGGCAATCGGTTGACAGGATAGCTGAGCCCCTGACTTAAATGCCAATCGATTTCCAAATCGATTTTTGTCAGTTTTGCTGAATTCCTGCATGGCCAAATCGATTGGGAAATCGATTTTATAAATAGTTGAGCCCCTGTAACTTCCCAAATCGATTGGGAAATCGATTTTATAAATAGTTAAGCCCCTGTAACTTCCCAAATCGATTGGGAAATCGATTTTATAAATAGTTAAGCCCCTGTAACTTCCCAAATCGATTGGGAAATCGATTTTATAAATAGTTGAGCCCCTGTAACTTCCCAAATCGATTGGGAAATCGATTTTATAAATAGTTGAGCCCCTGTAACTTCCCAAATCGATTGGGAAATCGATTTCCCTGCTTAGCCTTCCAAAAATACATAAACTAATTCAATCACATTCATACACAACTCCAAATCTTAACACTTAGCAATTCCCACACAATCACCACGACAAATTGGGTTTCGAAATAGTTTTACAATCCATCACACTTACACACGATAATCAATACATAACACATAGCAATTCCAACACAATTACCACGACAACTTGAGTTTCGAAATAGTTTACAATCAGTCACACTTACACACAAAATCAATACATAACACTCAATCATAACTTGATTCAAACACGACTCGTGTGCCAAGCACCCTAATGCGATGCGTATATGCCAAAATGCATGGACTCGGAATTCCAAACCAAAACCCTCCTCGAAGGGCCGTAAATCATAATTGTACCGCCTATCGCAGGCCAAAGTACCAATTACCGAGGTGCCACCTATCACGGGTCTGCACGATTTACTAAAAAGCGTAAACCATAAACGTACTGCCTATCACGGGCCTGTATCATTTACCGAGGTGCCACCTATCACGGGTCTACACGGTTTACTAAAAAGAACGTAAGTTGTAAATGTACCGCCTATGACAGGCCAAAGTACTATTTATCAATGTGCCACCTATCCCGGGTCTGCACAATTTACAAAAAAGCGAAAACCATAAACGTACTGCCTATCACGGGCCCGTACCGTTTATCGAGGTGCCACCTATCACGGGTCTGCACGGTTTTCAAAAATGTAAATCATAAATGTACCGCCTATCACAGGCCAAAATACCATTTATCAAGGTGCCACCTATCACGGGTCTGCACGATTTACAAAAAGGATGAAAATGCATGAACATATACCGACTTCATTCACAACAGACGTTAAGCAAATGCAGATATTAAAAGATTCCCCATTTTTAATACCCATTTAACTTAAACGACTTTCACAACAAACATTAAGTAACCAAGACATTAAGAGATTCCCCATTCTTAACGCCCAGTTAACTTAAACGATTTTCAAAACAACATTAAATAAATAAGACATTAAGAGATTCCCCATTCTTAATACTGATTTATCTTAATGATTTTCAAAACAAAACGTTAAGCAAACAGACATATCAAGAGATTCCCCATTCTTAATATACTTTTGACTTAAACGATTTTCACACAAAATATTCAGTAAACAAGACATTAAGAGATTCCCCATTCTTAATACTCATTTACCGGAACGATTTTCAAAAACGATCGTTAAGTAACCGGGACATTAAGAGATTCCCCATTCTCAACGCCCAGTTAACTTAAACCTTTTCCTCAAATGCACATTAAGTAAACCGAGGTATTAAAAGATTCCCCATTTTTAATACTCGTTTAACTCTAATGGTTTTCAAATTCCACGGAAACAAACTCAAACATACTCTCACATTCAAACCATAATTCACAACAACCACACCAATTAACAAACATCAAGTATGGACACGCCAAATACAACGAACACAAATCAAAGCAAACATAACACCCAGATACTTTTTCTTCGTTTTCAAATCAAAGAGGAAGAGTGAAGTTGAGAATTCCTTGTCTTATCACCCACCAAGCCTTGGGTTTCTAATCTTGAAGAAAAGGAAGCAACAAAAATGAAAATGGGAGAAGAAGGGAGAATGGGTCACGCGAGGCAGCAGAGGAAGAAGATGGAATTGTGATTTTCTTTCTTTCCCTTTTCCTTTCTTTCTTTTTCCTTCCTTTCTATTTCTTTTCTTTCTATTTCCTTTTCTTTCTTCTTTTCCTTCCTTTTTCCTTTCCCTCCAAACATATATTCATTATATATATTAATTATAATTAACAAATATCTCAAAATATCTAGATATTTGTTAATTTACCATTTCACCCATAACGCATTAAATTCTTCGTAAAAGATTCACCGCAGTTAATTTAATTTATTCATCGACGAGTAATTCTAATCGGCATCAAAATATCTTTTTGATCATATAAACTCTAAAATATTAATAACTTTGGCTAAAAAGCCCTCGAGCCAATATCCAAAATACACAAAAATACATAAAGTATACTTTAAAATTATGGGTCTTACATTCATGTTTTGTTGTAGATAAATATTGATTAAATCTTAATCAAATATTAATTAAATCTTCTTCAAATTTTGATCAAATCTTGACCATATTTTCTTTTCAACTAGGTCAAATATTTTCTTCAATTATAAATTTTAATCAAATCTTATTTTGGATTTTCATCAACTATAATTTTGAATCAAATCTTGTTTTAGATTTTCTTCAATTATAAATTTGAATCAGATCTTATTTTAGATTTTCTTCAAAAACATGAATCTTCTTCATACTCTTTGGAGTCAAATATATTGTTCTCATAAAATACTTTTTTTAACATTAAAACTCTAAATGTAAAACTGTAACAACCCATTTTTTTTAAACAAAATTCATAAAACAAAGAAAAAGAGGAAGAAATACTTTTGGATAAATATTTAAGTCGTAACACAACGACAAAAGTCAACAGTATTTACAAGCAGCGAAATAGTTTTTGAAATAAAAATCAAAAGTATTTAAACATCAAAATACATCGGGGCTATGAGGCATATCAGACATGGCTCATACCCCTGAGGTATTCTCGGCAGACACCTGCACAAAAGCACTGCCCCAAGAATTTTAACTCCCCCATGTCACATCAAAAAGTGGTATATGGACCCATCAAAATAAAAGTCTACCTGACAATATGAGGTATAGGTACAGTCTTCCAAATTGAAATAAATACGTACACCAAAGAAAGACATATATCCCCTATACAACCATCTAATCTGATCATTCTTCAAAAAGCTATACAACCCGGGTGATCTCCACGCGCCCCGCAAGATCGTTCTGACACAACAATGGTCAGGTATGTCTAACTACGTGTCCATCTCTAGGGTACTACTCAGTAGGATGATCTTGGTTCTCATCTGAGGGCAAAGCCTAGATTTCCACAATAATCGTAAGGGTCACCAACCGAAATTAACAAATAACACTGAGCATTTAAATTTTAAATGCACAAAATAACCTTTCATCTTAGCATTCACCTTGAAAGGGTTTTCGTATGCTAGACATTCATAATCAAAGTTGAAAAATGGAATTTTTAACAAAACTGCACTGTTGTATTCGAATACAGCATCCTTGTATTCGAATACATTGCTGTTTCAGAAGTCAGTAGCAAAAACAGGACATCTATATTCGACTATAAGCCTCTTGTATTCGACTACACTGCTGTTTCATATGTCAGTAGCTAAATCAGAACATCTGTATTCGAATACAACCTTCTTGTATTCGAATACATCAACAAAAAACAACAGAAAACAACAAAACAACATAAATCAGCTTTTAAAGAGGTTTCACAATCAATCAACACTTACACTCAAATCCAAACAATCTCACTTACTAATTAGAGCACAATCACAACCACAAATGAGCATACATATACAATCATCACAATATACCAAACATGACTCGCATGCCAAACACCCTAATGTAATGGGTATATGCCTCCGGAATCCGAACCAAAACCCTCCTCAAAGGGGCGTAAATCATAATTGTACCAACTATCATAGGCCAATACTAATTACCAAGGTGCCACCTATCACGGTTCAGGATGATTTACTAAAAAGCATAAATTATAAACGTACCACCTATTACTAACTGTTTACCGAGGTGTCACCTATCACGGATCAACACGATTTACAAAAAATCGTAAATGTACCGCCTATCACAGACCACTACTGTTTATCGAGGTGCCACCTATCACGGGTTAACACGATAAGATGAACCAACAAATTACATGGCATCATCTCGTGGCCCATCACGGTCACCACTATCACCATGGTACCATCGCGGTCACCATGTACTATGAAATGCATGAGCATACTCTGACTCTTTCCACAACAATCATTAAGTAAATGTAGATATTAAAAGATTTCCCATTTTTAATACTCATTTAACACGAATGATTTTCAAATTCACACAGAGCATACTCAAACATTTATTTTCCACTACCACACATAATAATTAAATCCACAATTCACATTAACTTCGATCAATTCAAATTCCACAAAAACCACACCAAGCTCAATCAACAATCATCCAAATATTTCCACAACTTTAAAACATAAACCACACCAAATTAGTTTTCACAACCACACCAAGCTCAATGGTCAATAACCCAAATATTTCCACAACTTTCAATCATAAATCACACAAAATTAGTTTTCACAAACCACACCAAGCTCAATCAACAATCACCCAAATATTTCCACAACTTTCAAACATAAATCACGCCAAATTAGTTTTCACAAACCACACCTCAGACACATCAAATTTAATTTCATCAAAACACACATAAATGCATTAAATTCCTTTTTCACAAAACCACACATCCATTTCACAAAATTCCAACTCCATAAATACACATATAGCATCCTATATGCAAGATAAAAGTTTGGATGAAGCCCTTACCTCCGATGTAGCTCTAACAAGCGATTACGGCGCCGCGATTAATTTCGGTAAAATCTTCGCTCGCGTTGTCGTTTCCAAAGTTGGTTCACTAGCTTCGTAGCGGGAAGATGAACAACTTTCCCTTCTATCTCTTCGCGAAATAAAGCTTAGATCTAGAAGAAACATGGAGGTTTGTGTTTGACGGTTTTGAAACCCTTAACACCGTTTTTCTTTGTTTTCGAATCAAACAAGAAGAATGAAGCTGCGAAGTCTTTGTTTTCAAACCCACCAAGCCTTGGGTTTTGTAAGACCCTTAATTTTAAATTCTAATTTATGTATTTTGGGGAATCTTGTGTTGAATTTCTTAGGCTTTTTAGCCAATTTTATGACATTTTGTGAGTTAAATGCCAAAAATATCTTTTTGAAGACCCGATTAAAATTATTCGTCGATGAATAATTTTATTTAATTATGGTGAACCTTTTGTCGAAGAAAAAAATTTCTGAGATGCAACATTTTTCAGAAAAATTCATCTGTCCATTGAATTGCAGCGAAAGTAGATATTTTTTTGAAAAAGTGGTTTGTGATGTGATGTGAGGTGAGAGGCGTAATGATGTTTTTTTATAAAAATGTCTAGATATTTATAAATATCTAGATATTTGTTTAGATATTTATTATTATTATTTTAATATATATATAATTATGTGTAATTTAGTGGAATTTAAATTTAATGTGATTATGTGTAATTTAGTGGAATTTAATGTGATTATGTGTAATTTAAATTTGAGGTGTGGTTTGTGGTGATTCAAGTTTGGTGTGATTTATATGTTCATAATTATTATTATGAATTTTTGAGATGTGATTTATTTGCGGATTTTGTGGAAAATGAATTGATGAAATTTGGTGGGTTAGGTGTAAAAATATGGAGTTTTGAAATTGGGTGAGTTATGTTTGAATTGTTTGAAATTTAATTGAGGTACTATATGTGTGTTGTGGAATTGAATTGATTGTTGTTGGTGTGAATTGGCGGTAATTAAATTTGATGTGTTTGAGTTACGTAATAAGTTATTTTCAAATAAATGAGTTTGAACTGAAGTTGAAATTTTACAAAAAATTTAGAGTTGTTAAAGTTGTGAAAAAATTCAAATTTTAACTAAGTTAAAGAGTTTGAGAAAAAAGATATATTGAAATTAACAATCGTTAGAGTTTAAAATGTTACTCTTTTAATTACTCTTTCATTGAGTTTAAAAAGAAAAAAAAGGGGTTTAGAGTATTTTATTAACT
>NC_021162.2:34526091-34537808 GCF_000331145.2 Cicer arietinum | reverse complement strand
CATGCTGATCCGTGAGAGATTGCACCTCGGTAATTAGTACTGGTCTGTGAGAGGCTGTACAATTATGATTTACGCCCCTCGAGGAGGGTTTTGGTTTAGAATTCCGGAATCATGCATTTTGGCATATACGCATTGCATTAGGGTGCTTGGCACGCGAGTCATGTTTGTTATACTATGATGATTGTATATACATATTCGGTTGTTGTTGTGATTTGTCGTAATTGCTTTGAGGTGTGAAGTTGGGTTGATTAAGTTTTGATGTATTTATGTGTTCATAATTGATTTAATGAATATTCGATGTGTGATTGAGGTGTGAATTTGTGGAGATTAATTTGGTGTTAATTATGTGTTCATAATTGATAATATTAATGTTTGAAGTGTTGATTGATTTAGAGCCATTTTAGAATTGAAAATCTGCATTTTCTCAATTGTATTTGGCTACGACAATGCAGGTTGTCAAAACATCATTTTTCAACATTGTTTATGCATTTTTGGACATATGAAAACCCTTTCGAGGAGTATGCTAAGACGAAAGGTTCTTTTGAGCATTTGAAAATATAAGAATTTTGCTATGTGATATTTGTTAATTTCAGTTGGTGACCTTTACAATTATTGTGGAAATCTGGGCTTTGCCCTCAGATGAGAACCAGGATCATCCTATCGGTCAGTACCCTGGAGATGGGAAAGTAGTTAGTCATACCCGACTGAAGCTATGTCAGAAGGATCTTGCGGGGCGCGTGGAGATCACCCAGGTTGTATAGCTTTTTGTAGAATGATCAGAGTAGAGGGTTGTATAGGGTTTAATTGTCTTTCTTTTGTGGATGTAATTATTTCAATTTGAAAGACTGTACCTATACCTCATATTGTCAACTTGACTTTTATTTTGATGGGTCCTTGTACCATTTTTTTGATGCGACGTGGGGAAGTTAAAATTCTTGGGGCAGTGTTTTTGTACAGGTGTCTGCCGAGAATACTCCAGGGGTATGAGCTATGTCTGATAGGTCTCATAGCCCTGATGTATTTTGTCGTGTAAATACTTTGGGTTTGTATTTCAAAAACTATTTTCGTTGCTTGTAAATATTGTTGGCTTTTGTTGTTATGTTACGACTTAAATATTTCATCCAAAAGTATTTTCTTTTTTTAAAAAAAAAATACACTCGCACTGTTAAAAACCTGGGTGTTACAGGTTTCCTTTCTTGAAGCAAAAGAAGCAAAAGAAACAAAAGAAACCAAAGAAGAAGACAAAACTTAAATTAGAATTTAAAACTATGGGTCTTACATAAACCAACTTGATTCCAACAATCTCCCTATTTTTTATGACGACAAAACTTGTATTTTTTATAACAACTTTTTTTTATATTTCTTTTACCCCCCCTAACTTAGGGCTCCCACTAAGTCTTAGTATCCTTTTCTCCCCACATTATCAAATATATTTCTCTCCCTTTTGTCATTATTAAAAAAAAATTGAAAATGAGATACTTTTTTTCATTTTTTTTTTGTTTTTTGTTTTTGAATAAAATGAATATAACATAATACAAGAAAATATAAAAACTAATTTAAAACTAAACTACTTTAAAGTTATCACAACATCAATCAGGTATGAAGGTAAGGTTTAGGTTTTTCTTGAAGAAGTCAAACCTATCTTCAGGTAGTGGTTTGGTGAGCAAAGTTCCTAAAGAAATGGTGTTTGATCTCTATGTGTTTAACTCTAGAATGTAGGATAGGGTTTTTGGTTAGACAAACGGCAGGAATGTTATCCCAATAGATGAGAACGTTGGATTCTAGGATTTTGTAGTCTTCAAGTTGATACTTCATTTAAAGTAGTTGAGAACTACAACCAGTTGTTGAAATGTACTCTGCTATGTTGTTGACATTGCAATGGTATTTTATCTCTTACTTGACCAGGATATTAAGTTGTTACCTAATATGAACTTCCATTCAGATCTTCCTTATGACTTTTCTTGACTGATTCTAACTTGATCAGATTCATCCTCTAAAGATTTTTCATCTTCTAATTTGCCTGTATCTACTTCCTCTGGTTCTAGTAAACCTGCAATATCCTCAACTTGCTTTGACTTTTTAAGGTCAAGCTATTTGTCAAATAACATAATATAAATCAGATAATTGAAGAATAAAATCAATACAACCAAAATATCAGTGATGTTTCTGGTGGTTTCTATCTGTTCCTAAAATCCAAACTTGTATGCTACATCTGCTGAAGTGTTCAAATTATGTGGATCTCCTTGTTCCTCTAAATTTTTTAGAACCTGCAAAATACTCATCTGGATTTGGTATTTAAGATCATGCTTCTTGTTATTACAATAAACATAATATCAAACAATAATTAAATTTAAAGAAAGATATCACCTATATTTAACAATTTCAGTTTCCCTCTAAAATTCCTCTTAGTTCTTCTTTTCTAGTTTTCAGAAATTGAGTTTGCATATTCTCTAATTAGATAGTCTGGATGAAGGAATTTGAATTCCCATCCAGGTTTGTAGTCTTGATGAATTTGATTGGAGTGTTCAAAGAGGTCTTCTGATTTAGATTGTTCATTTGACACTTCTATTTTGCTGATCTATCGGGTTCCTCAAGTAATTTTGGAACTGATTGTAATTTTGATTCTTCGGGTAGTTTTGGTTATGTTGATATGTGTGATTTCTCTTCCAGTTTTGATTTTGTTGATATGTTTGATTTCTCTGCCACTTTTGATTCTATTGATACTCCAAATTTTTCTAATATTTCTAGTTCATCATATGGTTTTGGTTCTTATAGGTATTGTGCTGACCATTCCTTCTTCCACCATAGTCAGTTGGCTCATGTTTGGTAGGTCTTGGAACATAGACCTTTTTTGCTTCATATAATGCAAGCATCCACTGACCAGACACCATGACTGGTGTTACAATTTGATTGCTTAAAACATCTGCAACATAAACAACTTTATCCTTTGGTACCCAAATCTAGTTGGGTCATGGTTTGTTAGATCTTAAAGATTTCTTGTATTTCCATGTGGTTAGAATAGGACAAGATTTTTAGTGTGATCTTTCTTATAGAAAATAGTACATAAATCATCAAAGAGAATAAACTTAGATTCAATTACTTTTTCTTGAAACCAACCATTCCTACTAACCCCATAAATCATAGATGCATACTTGCTTCTTTCCATACCATTATCAAGAAAATCTTGAAATACTTCTTCATGCTTATCAGAGTTACATGTGGTATTTTCAATGGATGTTGAACTATAATTACTTTTCAGAGTTAGATTTTCAGCCTTAAGTTCAGCAATACCAGTTTTTCAGATTTGCATTTTCTATTTTAAGTTCAACAAAATCAGTTTTCAGAGTTGCATTATCTATGTTAAGTTTAGTAATATCAGTTTTCAGATTTGCATTCTCTATTTTATGTTCAGAGTAATATCAGTTTTGATATTTGCATTTTCTGTTTTAAATTCAACACTTTGATTCTTTAAAACATTAACTTTTTCAGCTAGATTTGTATTTTCTTTCCTAAGTGTTTTCAATTTTAAAGTAAATTTGTTTTCAGAAGCAGCAAACTATGAAATCATAAATAATTTGACACATATATTTATCCTAGTTCACCACTAACTTGGCTACATCCAGTCCCCTCATTCAGAAGGCTTTAATTCACAAATTCAAATATCTTGAATTACAAAGCACCTAACCCTCCAAGTGAGTCTTCCCAAATAGCCTAACAACTCCAGAATTTTGAGGAACTAACTGTTAAGACAAACTCCAAATTAAAGTTTTGATGAAAATAAACAAAGGTTAATTAAGAATGTTAATTATGATTCTAAAATGTTATGTTAATTTAACGTGTGCTTTTGAGTGAGTTAATTCAAAGATAGGAATTAAGCAAAGCAAAGTAATCAGATAAAAACTGAACACATAAAGAAACAAGAACATTCTAGACAAAACAAAGAATGTTCTCCAGGATCAAGACTGATCATCACAACCTCAACATCAATCAATCTCCATTAGTTCAAAGAAGATTATGCCTCTGAAGTTCATGCTAATGTTATAAGTACTTGATAAGGATCTAGTAGGATCTATTCTAATCAAAGAAAGCATTCGAATCACTAAGATAAAAGGTCATGAACCAAGCAATTTAAAATAGGACTGAACCTTCTCCAGCTTAATTGTCAAGAAAATGAATCAATCTTAATATGTACAAGACATCCATATTAATCAAGAATTCATCCAGAATGATCAAGACTGACACTCCAAATTGATTATCAATATCCACAATTCTGCAGAAGTTCATTATCAATCTCCATAATTGTGCTGAAGTTCATCATCATTCTCCAAACTATTTTGACATAATCAAATCTCCAGATCAAAGAAAAATCATCAACAAATATATCTGAAGTATAAAGGATCATTAAACACGATAAATCTAATCAAGAACGAAGAAAAACGCCCATTCAAACAGATTTCACAAAGTGTTCAAAGGCTAGTTTTATTAATATATATTGGTTTTGGTCAAAGCTGACAGAGCACTACCAACAGCTCTTTCGACCATTTTTAACTGCTCCAAAACTCCTATAAAAGAAAGGTCAATACTCAGGGAAATTGCAGAAGTTAAACTGTTGTCAAGTCTCACAAATCATTCACATACTTGAAATTCTCACTTTCTCAAGAAGGATTCAGTTTTGGTTATATATCATACTCTGTTATTATTGTATTGAATTCTTTGTAAATAATCGAATCTCAAACAAGAGTTGGAACATCTCAGATTCTATCAAAACAATCTCATCATTATTATAAAACTCAAACTATAAGAGTTTAGTATAGTTTGAATAGATTGTAAGAAATCCTATCAAGGTTGATAGGTGATGTGATCGAATCTCTTTCTAGGTGGAAAGAAATAAAGATTGTAACATATCAAGGTTGATCTGAACTATCTCGTTATTTACTAAGCCTGATTAATCACTAAAGTTAAAAAACATAAACTGCATTTCTATTTTTAAGCTAACCAAGAATGTTCTTTGTTTTTTTGGTAAAAACCAAGAACGTTCTCCGTTTTCTGTTTTCTTAACCAAGATCGTTCTTGAGTTAAATCCTTAAGTTTTTTAGGAATTTTTAAATAGGAACATTTACAATTCAAACTCCCCTTCCTTGTAAATCGACATTGCTACTTCAATTGGCATCAGAGCACTGTCTCTAGAAAGATTAAAACACCTAACAAGTGCTAGATAGAAGATCTAGAAGAATATATGTCAAAAGCAAAATACATTGTTGAAGGAGGATCTTGAAATAGACCACCTTATTTTGATGGATCTGATTATTATTTCTAGAAGAATATGATGTAGTTGTTTCTGAAATCTCAAGATACAAGGATGTGGCGCATCATTACAAATGGATATTTCATACCAAGAGTTGATCAAAATGATTCAACCTCTGTTGTGAAGAAAGAAGCAGACTAGACAACTGGTGATAAAATTAAGGTACTCCTAAACTCTAAAGCTCAATTATTCTTATCTTGTGCTTTGAGCAGGGAAGAAAGTGAAAGAGTCAATGAATGCACAACGGCTAAAGAAGTATGGGATACACTACAAACTCATCATAAAGGAACAAGCCATGTCAAAGAAACAAGAATAAACATTGGCATAAGGAAATTCGAAATGCTCGAGACGGAAGAAGGAGAAACTATTGATGAAATGTACTCAAGGTTCACAACAATAGTGAATGAAATGCGTTTTCTTGGAAAAGCTTACTCAGTACAAGAAAGAGTAAGAAAAATCACGAGGTGTCTTCTAATCATATGGAGACCAATGGTAACAGCTATAAGTCAGGCCAAGAACCTTGAATTACTTCCCCTGGAGTATTGCTGCAAGAAGACAACCCAGTCAAGAAAGGAAAGGCAATAGCTCTAAAGGCATCTCAAGAAAGCATCACAGTACAAACAAAGGAGAAACCAGAAAAAACTGAGCAAGAAGATGCTGATGAAGAAACTCACCAGAAGGATACAGAGAATGATGAGAAGAAGAGATCAAATCAAAAAGGGATTTCAAAACAAAAATCCCAAAATTTAAATGGACAAGAGCCAAGTCACATTCTTTGGATGTAATAAATTAGGACATTACAAATCATATTGTCCCTTAAACAAAAAACCACCAAAACGATTTCCTTTCAAAAAGAAATCAATGATGGCCACGTGGGATGATTTAGAAGAATCAGAAACAGAAGAAGGTGAGGAAGCCAACATATGCTTGATGGCAAAGACAGAAGAAGATGAGGTAACAAATTTTGAACCTTGCTATTTATGTGAACACATGAGAAAAGAATTTGATAACTTGTTAAATGATTCAAACCTTCTTATTCAAAAATGTAGTTCTTTAAAAGAATAATTTCATAAAGAAAAAGAAAAAGCTCAAGCTAGGAATAATTTTCTCAAAAATATCATTCAAGAACTAAAAGAAACACAACAACAAAATTTTGAAAGTCAAAAAGGCCAAGAACATTCTGCAATGAAAATGGAGACGTTTTCCTTAAAATTGAAAATGAACTTCTTAAAAATGACTTGTTAAATTTTATTAAAGCCATTGAAATGTTTCAAAAAATCATGGGATCTCAAGTAGGAACCTTTGATAAAGCTGGTCATGGTTTTAACCAAACTCAAAAAAAAAATGTATGAAAACATTTTTGTTCCAGAAAGAAAGGAAGAAAAATGTAAAACTAGATGCTCATATTGTAAAAAACTTGGACATCTAGAATTTGCTTGCTACTTTTAAAAAATAGATGAAAAGATTAAAGGAAAAAGGCTTTTTAAAGGGAATGGTCATTTTGCAAATAAAGCTAAACCAGTTTTGAAAAATCTGTAAGAAGGATTTTCAAAATGGAGACTGTTCTGAAACAAAAGCTGAACTTTCTCCAAAAAATCTTGAAAAATGAAAATGATATGGAACTACTTCAAAATCAAGATTAAAACCTTTTAAAACCTAGATTACAAAATCAATTTCAAGATCAACAATTAAATGTTCACATTGTCTCAAAACGGGTCATGAAAAATCAATATGTTATTTTAAGAGGAAAGAACATTTTAAAACTAACTCTCAAGGACCCAAGACAAAATGGGTACCTAAGGTTGAGATAACATCTTATGCAGTTTGGATTTCCAAATGTAAAGAGAAAGCCTTGGTTCTTGGACATTGTTTGTTCAAGACACATGACATGAGATAAAAACTATTTCATGACATTCATCAAGAAAGATGGAGGATCAGTTACTTTTGGAAACAGTAATCAAGCTTAGATTAAAGGCAAATGAACTATTGGTAAGACAAACTCTGATCAAATAACTGATGTTCAATATGTTGAAGGTTTGAAACACAATCTTCTAAGCATAATTCATCTATGTGGAAATGGTTTTGAAGTTATCTTCAAACTAAGAGTATGTGAAATCAGAAAAACTGAAACTGGAGAAATTCTTTTTTTTCTGGAAATAGAAAGAAAAATTTATATGTCCTATATCTTGAAGAACTACCTGATGAATCCTGTTTTATGTCAATCAATAAAGATAAATGGATATGGAATAAAAGGGACAAATATATAAGTATGAAAACAATTTCAAAAATCTCAAAACTAAATCTTGTTAGAGGATTACCCAAACTCAATTTTGATAAAGATAAAATATGCGAAGCTTGTGCAAAAGGAAAGCAAGTCAAGAGCAATTTTCATTCCAAAAACTACAAACGTAACTCTTGAATTGCTTCACATGGATCTCTTTGGGCCAATCAAAACAACAAGTTTAGGAGGAATGAAATATGGATTCGTTATGGTTGACGATTTCTCAAGATACACTTGGGTATTATTTTTAAAACAAAAAGATGATGCATTTGATGCATTTAAAATCTTTTTCAAAAAGGTACAAAATGAAAAAGAATCCAACATCATTTATGTAAGAAATGATCATGGAGGAGAATACATAAATGCCTCTTTTAAAACCTTTTTTTGATGAACTTGACATTTCTCATAATCTATCATGTGCAAGAACAATCTTGGAAGAATCTAATGTTGAAAGATATTTCTGGGATGAAGTTGTTAACACTTCTTGTTATATTTTAAACCGTGTATCCATAAGAAAAATCATCAACAAAACCCCATATGAAATCTAGAAAAATAGAAAACCAAACATTTCTTATTTTCACATTTTTGGATGTTATTGTTATATTTTGAACAACAAAGATGTTCTTGGAAAATTTTATGCAAAATCAGACAAAGCAATCTTCTTAGGTTATTCAACTGATTCTAAAGGCTATAGAGTGTTTAATCTAAGGATTAAAGTTGTAGAAATCAATATGCATATATTATTTGACGAGTTTGATGATTTGGATATGAGTAAAAAGGATGAGGAAAAAGAAATTCAAACCGGTCTGCAACAACAGAACAATCTGTAGGAAACAGAGATTGATAAACAATCTCCATTTCATTTCCACCAAAAAGATGGAGAACAATTGAAGATCATCCTGAAACAAAAATAATTGGAGACACAGCTAATGGGATTCGAACAAGAAAATCATTCAAGAATTATGAAAACAACATTACAATGATATCTCAAATTGAACCAAAATCAATTAAAGAAGCCATAGTTGATCAATCTTGGATTGAGGCCATGAAGGAAGAACTGCTGCAGTTTGAGAAAAATGAGGTATGGACTTTGGTACGTGATCCACATGATCAAACAATCATTGGTACATGATGGTTTTCAGAAATAAATTAGATGAAGAAGGAAAGGTTATAAGGAACAAAGCAAGATTAGTTGCTCAAGGCTATAACCAACAAGAAGGTATAGATTACGATGAAACTTTTTCTCCAGTTGCAAGGTTATAAGCTATTCGTATACTTCTTGCATATGCATCCCATAAGCTTGTTAAGTTGTTTCAAATGGATGTTAAAAGTGCATTTTTAAATGGTTTTTTAAATGAACACGTTTATGTAAAACGACCTCCTGGATTTGAGGATCAATCAAAACCAAATCATGTTTTCAAACTTACCAAAGCTCTATATGGATTGAAACAAGCATTGAGAGCTCGGTATGATAGGTAAAGTTCATTTTTAATTAAAAATGGATTTTCAAGAGGAAAAATTGACACCACATTATTTAAGAAAACTGAGAAAAATGATTTACTTATTGTTCAAGTATACGTTGATGATATTATCTTTGGATCCACAAATGAAAAAACGTGTGAAGGATTTTCAAAACTCATGCAAAGGGAATTCGAAATGAGCATGATGAGAGAATTAAGGTATTTTCTTGGATTGCAAATTAAACAATATGAAAATGGTATTTTTATTTGTCAAGAAAAATACATTAAAGATCTGTTGATTAAATACAAAATGAATGAATCAAAAATTATGTCTACTTCCATGTATCCATCATCTTCATTAGAAAAAGATGTAAATGGAAACTTGGTTTTAGAAAAGGAATATAGAGGAATGATTGGTTCTTTGCTTTATTTAACTACTAGTATGCCTGATATAGTATTCGCAGTAGGATTAGGTGCTAGATTTCAATCAACACCAAAGGAAACTCATTTGACAGCAGTAACACAAATTTTTAGATATCTTGTTGGAACTAATAATCTTGGCCTTTGGTATATAAAAAGTTCTCTTTTTCATCTTATAGCTTATTGCGACGCTGATTACGCTGGAGATAAAATTGAAAGAAAGAGCACTAGTGGAGCATGCCAGTTCTTAGGTGAAGCATTGATAAGTTGGTCTTGTAGAAAACAAAACACAATAGCCTTATCAACCATTGAAGCTGAATATGTCTCAACAGCAAATTGTTGCTCACAAGTTCTTTGGATTAAAAATCAACTTGAAGACTTCTATGTAAGTTACTTAAGCATTCCATTTTACTGTGATAATACTAGTGCAATCCTTTTATCTAAAAATCCAATACAGCACTCTAGATCAAAAGATATTGAAATAAAGCATCATTTTATTCGTGATCATGTTAACAATAAAGGTATTGAATTAATCTTTATTGATACTCAAAATCAGCTTCCTGACATTTTCACAAAGCTCTAGTTGAGGATAGTTTCAATTTGATAAAAGAAAATTGAAAATTGTAAAAATCCCAGAAAATTCAAGTTAAATTCCGCTTCTGCAGAACACGAAAGACAATAATCAATCTCCATTTTCCAGGCATCAGTCTCCGTTTTTCAACCAACACTCTCCCCTGCGTCATCACTTTCTCTCTTGCACAGAAAAGATAAATCTTGGCATTTAATGCATGTGTCTCCTTGTCTGCAAAAGAGCATTAACACGTTGTCTAAGGCTTCCCGCCCCCAAACTTTCTTCTTCTTCCCAAGGTTCAAATAATCATTGATTTTTCTCTTCAAAATCAAAATTCTGATTGACAACCGAACCATTTCACATTCTTCATCATCTGAAAAAAAGTAACTAACACAAAACCCTTCATGCTTCTCCTCAACTCTACTCTCTCAACAATCTTTCTCCAAACACAAAATGGCGCGCACTAAAACTTCAGCACGCAAAAACGCATATCACTACTCACCATCATCATCTTCACCATCTTCAAACTCCATAAGTCGTTCACCCTCTCCACCACCAAGACCAACTCAACCGCCAATTTCATCTAATACAACAATTCAGACTATCTTTCATCTTCCCCAGAAACAAACCCTAATCTCATTAACCCAAATCTTGTGTCTACTATCCATCCACCTCTTAATACATGCCCTCTTCCAAATTCGCTCAAGTTCCTCCACACTTACGAAATCCCACAATAGCAAAAAGATGCACTATGGGTGTTCAAGCAGGCATTAGAACTTCAAATGATTCAAACACCAAACCGCCGCTCTTCATCATCCCTGATTCTGAAATGGATGAATCATCTGACACACCTCCTCACACAACTCTAACATAGAAGGAAATCACCCCAACAAAACTCATCACATAGTCCAAATCTTCATTTTCTTCCGAGCCTTCTCAATCAACTCCTCCAAACCAAAAACAGAGATTGATAAATGAAATTCTTTTTCTCTTTCAAAAAACCATCTCAGCCTTCTTCTCAATCCACCAAACCAACACCACATTCCATGAAAATAAAAATCACCATCGCCATTGCCCAATTCATAGCCAATAATAACCTCAAAAATCCACAGAGAAAGAAATCACATGCCCCTAAATAGAACCTAAGAAATGATGAAACCCCTTCTCTAGAACATTCTCCAGTCGAAGACCGTTCTCCAATTCATCAACCCTCCTTTTCACTAAACCCAAAATGTTCTCCAGTTCAAGAACGTTCTCTAGTTCATGAACCCTCTCCCTCACCAAAAACAAGACATTCTCTCACTCCAAAACGTTCTTTTTCCCCATCCTTAAAATCTTCTCCATAACCTTCTCCTCCATCCAAAAAATCCAAACTTCACGGCCCTTTCCTCATTCCTTCCAAAATCTCAAAACATTTCAAAGAAAAATGGGCTCAACGCCCTATTGGAGTTAGAAGAGTCTTTGTCTTGGAAAATCTTATTGTGGATGGAAATGCAGTTAAACATCATACTGATGTTTTAGGTTGGACTTCATTTGTGCAACCTCTTTTGCCACTCTTCCATCAGTCTCCATTTCCCCCATTCACTCGACCACAGCTGTTGCTGCCACTTCTCAACCTTCCACTCATCTCCCTACTGCTCCTCGCATGGCTAAACCATCCAACTCTGATACCGTGGCTGC
>NC_021162.2:34517488-34526074 GCF_000331145.2 Cicer arietinum | reverse complement strand
CAGCAGGATCAGGAGACCACCTTGTTATGAACTTGGCTGACAGAACAACTAGCTCCCAAAATGGGACTCACTCCTCCCCCATTTCATCCTGCTCCCACTCCTCAACTAGTCCTTAACCCAACAAAAACCTCTTCTTCTGAAGGATCTTCTCTGTCACTTGCAAATTAGAATCTTTTGCTCCTTTTTTTGTATAATAAAGAAGGAGAATTAAGTTGGTTTTTAATCTTTTTGTAGAAATCCTTTAATATGCTGCATCAATTAAAGGGGAGCTTTTAAGATCTTCAAAATTTAAATTAGAATCAGAATTAAAATCTAAATTAACATGCTTGTCATCATCAAAAAGGGGAGATTGTTAGGACAAACTCTCAAATTAAAGTTTTGATGAAAATTAACAAAGGTTAATTAAGAATGTTAATTATGATTCTAAAATGTTATGTTAATTTAACGTGTTCTTTTGAGTGAATTAATTCAAAGATAGGAATCAAGCAAAGCAAAGAAATCAGATAAAAACCGAACAGATAAAGAAACAAAAACACTTTGGACAAAATGGAGAATGTTCTCCAGGATCAAGATTGATCATCACAACCTCAAGATCAATCAATCTCCATTAGTTCAAAGAAGATTCTGCCTCTAAATTTTATGCTAATGTTATCAGTACTTGACAAGGATCAAGTAGGATCCATTCTAATCAAAGAAAGCATTTGAATCACTAAGATAAAATGTCATGAATCAAGCAAGTTAAAACAAGATTGAACCTTCTCCAGCTTAATTGTCAAGAAATTGAATCAATCTTGATCTGTACAAGACATCCAGATTAATCAGGAAGTTCGTTATCAATCTCCATAATTCTACATAAGTTCATCATCATTCTCCAAAATGTTTTGACATAATCAAAACTTCATACCGAAGCAAAATCATCAACAAATATATATGAAGTATAAAGTATCATTAAACACAAGATAAATCTGATCAAGAACGAACAAAAATTCCCCGTCAAATAGATTTCATAATGTTCAAGGGCTGGAATATTTTTATTCATATATATTGCTTTTGGTCAAAACTAACAGAGCACTAGCAACAACTCTTTTGACCATTATTAATTTGCTCCAAAACGCCTATAAAAGAAAGGCCAATACTTAAGGAAATTGCCAAAGTTAAAGTGCTATGAAGTCTCACAAATCAATCACATTCACATACTTGAAATTCTCACTTTCTCAAGAAAGATTCAGTTTTGATTATATATCATACTCTGTTATTGTTGTACTGAACTCTTTGTAAAGAATCGAATCTCAAACAAGAGTTGAGACATCTCAAATTCTATCAAAACAATCTCATCATTATTGTAAAACTCAAACTATAAGAGTTTAGTATAGTTTGAATAGATTGTAAGACATTCTATCAAGGTTGATAGGTGATGTGATTAAATCTCATCATGGGTGGAAAGAAATAGAGCTTGTAACATATCAAGGTTGATCTGAACTAGGTGCTGTAAAACCAAGTTGGGTGAACCAGGATACATCCTTATGTGATATTCTTTCTCTTATATCGTTATTTTATAAGCCTGATTAATCACTAGAGTTAAAAAACATAAACTGAATTTATGTTTTTAAGCTAACCAAGAACGGTCTCCGTTTTCTGTTTTTTTAACCAATATCATTTTTGAGTTAAATCCTTAAGTTTTTCAGGAATTTTTAAATAGGAACGTTCACATTTCAAACCCAGTCCTTGTAAATTGACATTGCTACTTCACTAACCACTTTAACCCTATAAGCCAAGTCTTCTCCTAACAACCTAACAACCCAAGATTGAAGAAGGAACTAAACCACTATCGGATTGGATACAAAAGATTGGAACTTGAGTAGTTGCTTCTAACAAAGCTAATAATAATAATAACTCTCACACTCTAAGAAAAGAACACTCAGAAAATATTTCTAACATGAACAAGTGTTTCTCTCTATGAACACCCAAGATTGAGTTCTTATTCTTTTTTCTACTTTTCGATGTTTTTCTCCTTCACCTCAGAGTGTCTATTTGTAGTGAAAATTTGGGCTTCAATTTAGTCCTTGTTTAATTATGAATTGTATCTTGTTCAGGTTGAGTTTGTAAATTCATCATATTCATTTTGTTCCTATTTTGTGTAGATTGAGTTTGTAAATTCTTTAGATTGATTCTATTCATAATTTGTTCTAATTCCGTTTATAAATTCTTCAGATTGATTTTATCCATATTTTGTTGTAGATAAATCTTGATCAAACCTTCTTCAAATCTTAATTAAATCTTCTTCAAATGTTGATCAAATCTTCTTCAAATTTTCTTCAAATATTCTTCAAGAAGGAACTAACCACCCTGACCCTACAAGCCAAGTCTTCTCCTAACAATCTCAAAAAAATTACGGAAATCACGTCCACCTAATTGCAAAAACTTCATCCTCATCAACAAAATAGAATTCAATATTCACCTACAAGCAATACAAAATTATTATAAAAAAAAAAACTATTCAAATGTAAAAAATAAAGAAAATAACAATTTTAGTGAGAATTAATAAACTTGTATGTTACACACGAAGATCAATAAAAAAATTATATACATGTCGCACAACTTGGAATATGTCATTCACATCTTCCTCAGAAAATCGACTTTGAATCAAGGTCATAACTTTTGCCAACAAACTTTCCATATGTTTAACTCTATCACGTGACTCTTCATTTTCAGACACATAAACTTTTGGTTTTTTAGATTTAGGAAACTTGCCCATACATCACACATGCCCCTTCTTAGAAGGTCTTTGTACTCAAGAAAATATATCATTCTTCCAAGACACAAAACCTTGTGTGTTTTGGAGTGATTGAGATGTTCCAACCTCATTACTATATTTGCTCAATTCTTCCTGAAATGTAAATGAATCCATAACAAGTGTATTAAGAAAGCAATATCCTAGATTAGCAAAACAACAACATCGAGTCCTTCCAACATTATAATAACTAGCAAATTACAAAATTCAGCCCTTGAGTAGCAAATTATAAAACAACAACATCGAGTCCTTCCAATATTATAGCAACTAACAGATGACAAAATTCAACACTTGAGTAACAAATTATAAAATAGTAACATCGAGTCCTTCCAATATTATAAAAACTAGCAGATGACAAAATTCAATACTTGAGTAACAAAATTCAACATCGATCATTGGTACATACTATAAAGTAGCAAATTAATCACTTGAGTTACTATGAATCTATACTATAAGTCACTCTACAAAATACTATCCATTGTCTTCCAAAACAAACAACACTATAAAAAATTAAGTCACTATACTAAAAAAGTAAGTCACTATATAGAACCAATTAAAGCTCAAAACTTAAAATCACTCTTGCAGCATTTTCATTGACAATTGATCCATCTTTATGAGTACAAGTTTCAATCTAAATCTCTTCACATCTATGAACCACTCATTTGCCCTTTTTTCCTAAACCCAAACAAACAAGTTAAATGTATTTTGTTTTTTAAATGCAATTTACCCCATCAAAAGTACAAATCAAAATAAAACTTTTCATCAATAAGTTTTGAGAGACATTTTACAATGGACTTCTTCGAACTTAACACGATTTTGTCTATGAATTTGACTTGCTTTTTGCATTTTATACAAAAAATGTTATGTAACATAATGAATCAGTTAATGCTTGTTTGAGATATAATAGCATTTATGACTTACTTGTCTTTCACCAGAAAACCAAGGATGAATCAAATCAAGAAATTGATTTGGGTCAGCCCTATCATCAGGTAATGCAGTTCCAACTTCATCTTCTATCTTACTTGGGTCATATGTCTTTGACTTTAAATCACCTTTCCATTGCCTCCATTTCTCATTCAACTCAAATTTTATCATTTCTCTTGTTGAGTCATTTATTGGAGGAACAAACTCAAATTTGCTCTACATAATGAGAGATATTAATTAAAATGATAAGTTATATTACAACTTTTGACATAAAAATAATATACAATAATAACACCTCTATTAGTTTCAACATCTCTACTTTGAAATTCGTTGGCATATATTTCCATGATTTGTAGCCGATTGGAGCATATTGATGCCTTCTAACCACACTACCTATGAAATGAGAAAGAGTTGTTTCTTAAATCCCAATGGGTCGACCGTAGTTGTCCAAATAAACAATTATGACATCACCATCTTCCATCTCCCATACATCTAGCATTCTTGTTGGACCTCTAACCCGTTTAGGTTTTACATCTACAAGTAAAACAAAAGTCATAAAAGCTTAAATCACTATGTTTACATAATGATATAACAATTTTAACTTGCTCGATTTTAAAAAAAAAAATTATACTTTTTTCAATCGGTTCTTCTTCGGCTTCTATGAATAAAGTGAGATTCTATCGACTCATGTATGACACCTTCTGCAACATTACTTTCTTCTTTCATTATCACTTGCTCGATTCCTAATGTTTAACTTTATTCTTCGTGCCATTGTTGCTCCAAATAAATAAAAAATTATTTTTGAAATAATCTCAAGTAATTATAATAACACATTAACAAGAAGATTAGACAAACATAAATGAACATGGCATAAAATTCACACCTAAAACATATTCTCCCATTCTTCCTCTTCATTTTCATCATCACCAAGATTATCAACATCCACAACAACTTCAAAGAAATCATTATCATCCTCAACTTCAAGTTTAACTAAATCAATAACATTCCGAGTAGCTTCACTTGTATCATGCATTATTTGCTCGAGAATTTCTTCAATTTTATTAGATTCCTCATCACCCATATCATAGATATTTCTAAACTCTGCATTCAGAACAACAAACCAGACCTTGTTTCTCTCATCATATACATAAAACACTTTTTAGCTTGCGATGCAAAAACAAATGGGTCATCACAAATATTTTTTTCAGTATGTTTTCAAAAATTTGAAATTGACAAGTGTCATCCCAAACTTATCTTTCTGGACACCTCTCTTAATATCAACCCAATTACATTTGAATAGAATAACATTGTACTTTATAGAATAATCCAACTTAATTCTTTCAGTTAATTGTCCAAAGTAATGAATTTCAACTTTACAACTACTCCACTATTTTGTGTTTTCAGATATCTTTATCTCTTCTATGAGTGAAACCTAAAACCATTAATTGCATAACCAGTGTATCTTTTCACTACCTCAGATGGCCCACGCGCTAATCATATAAGTTCATGAGTAACTTGTGGACTAATTTGTTCATCCAAACGCTAAATCTAAAACATTACATGAAAATAGGTAAGTTGAAAATCACTAAACTTTAAAATAATACAACTCTTATATGCTAACTTTTTGTTGAAACCACTCAATAAGTTTTTGACCATGTTGTTTATCAATTTCAATAACTGTCTCTCAATAACTGTAATATGTTCTCTAAAAATAATAATAGTGAAGTTAAAAATGTTATACAAAATATAAATTAGTATAAAACTTAAATATGATTTAATGTCTTACTCTATAAATGGAGCAACTGTTTCACAATTAGAAAGGATGTATCTATGTGCTTGTGCTAACTCATTTTTGTGAAGTTTAGTTCTGCTCACTGTCTTTTGCTTCCCTAATAGTAACTTTTGTTGTCTTTTACTCCCTAATGGTCTTCCAATAGGATGTAAGAAGGTCAATAACAATGTAGAATCAATTTCATCATTATTCCATCTAGGTCTATTAAACCTTGTTTCTGTAAGACCCATAATTTTAAAGTATACTTTATGTATTTTTTGTGTATTTTGGATTTTGGCTCGAAGGCTTTTTAGCCAAAGTAATTAATATTTTGGAGTTTATATGATCAAAAAGATATTTTGATGCCGATTAAAATTACTCGTCGATAAATAAATTAAATTAAGTGCGGTGAATCCTTTACGGAGAATTTAATGCCTTATGGGTGAAATGGTAATTTTAATAAATATCTAGATATTTGTTAAGTTATAATTAATATATATATATATATATATGTTTGTTTGGAGGGAAAAAGAAAAGAGATAGAAAAGAAAGAAAAGGAAATAGAAAGAAAGGAAATTAGAAGGAAGGAAAAGGAAAAGAAAAGAAACATTACGTCTTCTTCTTCCTCTGCCTCGCAACATTCCTCTTCTCCGCCTTTTTCTTCTATCATTGGTTTTGCTTTCTTTTTTTTTCTTTGGCTTCAAGAATAGAAACCCAAGGCTGGGTGAGTGATAGGATAAGGATTGCTCAACTTCACTCTTCTTGTTTGATTCAAAAACGAAGAAAAACGGAGTTAGAGATTTCAAAACCGTCAAACACATACCTCTTCGTTTCATCTAGATCTAAGCTTCGTTTCACGAAGAGATAGAAGGGAAAGTTGCTCACTACCACGCTACGGTGCTAGGGAACCAACTTGGAGGCGACGTTGCGAGCGGAGATTTTTACCGGATTTACTCGCGGTACTGTAATCGAACGTAAAAGCTAACGTTAAGGTAAAGGCTCCTTCCAAACTTTTAGTTTGCATTTAGGGACTTATCTGTAGTTGTGTGGAAAAGAATTTTGTTAGGGTTAGAGTGTTGATTTGGGGGAAAATGAATCTAAGGCTTTATGGGTAAAATCTTAGAGTTAGGTTTTGGTTATATTGATGAATGTTTCGTGGAAAATGAATTTAAACTCATTTATGTATGATTTTGAGTAAATGAAACTTGTTGTGTTTGAGTGGTGGATTGTGTTGATTTGTGTTCGTCGTATTTGACGTGTTCTTAATTAATACTGATGAAATTTGTTGTGTGTATGGTTGGATTCTGTGGAGAAATCAATTGATGTGTTTTGGTGTGAGTTGTGGTTTGGATCTGATAATAGGTTTGGGTTTGTTTTGTGTGGAATTTGAAAACCATTAGAGTTAAACGAATATTAAAAATGGGGAATCTTTTAATATCGCGGTTTACTTAATGTTGTTTTGGAAAATCGTTTAAGTTAAATGAGTATTAAGAACGGGGAATTTCTTAATGTCTTGTTTACTTAATGTTTGTTTCGGAAAATCGTTTAAGTTAAAAAAGTATTAAGAATGGGGAATCTCTTAATATTTCTATTTGCTTAATGTTTGTTGTGAAAATCGTTTAAGTTAAATGAGTATTAAAAATGGGGAATCTTTTAATATCTGCATTTGCTTAACGATTGTGGTGGATGGAGTCTGTGTATGCTCATGCATTTCATTTTGGTAAATCGTGCTGACCCATGATAGGTGGCACCTCGGTAAATAGTACTTTGGCCTGTGATAGGCGGTACGTTTACGATTTACGCTTTTTCTTTTAGTAAATCGTGCTGACCCGTGATAGGTGGCACCTTGGTAATTGGTACTTTGGCCTGCGATAGGCGGTACAATTATGATTTACGGCCCTTCGAGGAGGGTTTTGGTTTGGAATTCCGAGTCCATGCATTTTGGCATATACGCATCGCATTAGGGTGCTTGGCACGCGAGTCGTGGTTGATTCAAGTTTATGATTGAGTGTTTTGAATTTGAGTTGTCGTGGTAATTGTGTTGAAATTGCTAAGTGTTATGAATTGATTATTGTGTGTAAGAGTGATGGGTTGTAAAACTATTTCGAAACTCAATTTTTTGTGGTGATCGTGTGGGAATTGCTAAGTCTTAAGATGTGGAATCGTGTATGAATGTGATTGATAGCGTTTCAGCAAGTGTACTGAATCGTTGCAAGTAATAATAAAACGGTAGTACCGAGTGTCGAACTCAAGGATTGCGTTTTACTATTGAATTATATTTGATTACTAGAATTGAACAAAAAGGTTCCCAAGTTGATTGAAATAATGTTTGAAATTAACAACAATAATAAAATTGATCTTTTATAATGAGAAAAATGTCAGGGATGAGTTTCACTTCGAATCCAACCTTGGTGTCTAATTTGATCCTAGTTACTGAATTCCTTTATTGAATTATTACCGAATTCTCTTTATTATTCTTGCCCTAATGTCTTAGTGACAGAACCTTTAATTCCAAAGTAACCCCTAATTCCTTAGTGAATTTAAGATTAGAATTAAGCATTACCGTATAGAAATTCTCTTGTAAATTATTGCTTTGCAACTAATTTAATTGGTTTCATGACCTGCATCTATCCCTAGACTACAAATTCATGAATTTCTCATCTCAAGCATTCGTAAAGTCCACTTCCGTTTCAAAATACAAATCGTAGAACATTTTAATGTTGATCAAGCAATAAAAAGCATTAAGCACAAAGATGAGAAAAACAATTCAATAAACTCATTCATATAACTAGAAATCAAATAAGAAAAATAAGGGTTTCATCTGGTTACACTCATCCCTAACAAAGAGGGTTTAGTTACTCATGACAGAGATAAAAAAGATAAGGATTAAAGAAGAATTACAAGAATCATTCATGGATGATTCTTGATAAAACTGCTTCAATGGCGTTAGAAACGGCCGTCTTTGAGTTTCTATGCTAGGGCACAACTCTCCCAAGTTCCCCAGAGTCAAAAAGATCCATAAAACAGTAAAAATCTGCGTTTTTATGATTCAGGTGCGCGTCGCGCGCCCCAGGCGCGGAAAAACACGCTCCAGGCGCGC
>NC_021162.2:34514021-34514300 GCF_000331145.2 Cicer arietinum | reverse complement strand
GTAACTGAATAAATAACTAAATAATAAAATAAATAATAAATAATTAAATAGGTAAGTGAATAAATAAGTAATAAAATAAATAATAAATAAATAAATCAGTAATGAATAACTAAGTAATGAACAAATAAATAATAAATAAATAAGTAAATACATTAATAAGTAAATGAATAAATAAAATAAATAAATAAATATGTAACTGAATAAATAACTAAATAATAAAATAAATAATAAATAATTAAATAGGTAAGTGAATAAATAAGTAATAAAATAAATAATAAA
>NC_021162.2:34513549-34513886 GCF_000331145.2 Cicer arietinum | reverse complement strand
TAAATAATAATTAAATAATAAAATAAATAAATAAATACATAAATGAATAATCTAAATAAATAAATAAATAATCTACATAAATAAATAAATTACCTAAATAAATAAATAATATAAATAAATAAATAAATTATCCAAATAAATAATTAAATAAATTATCTAAATAAATAAATTATCTAAATAAATAAATAAATAATTAATTAAATAATTAAATTAACTAAATAAATCAATTAATAAATAATCTAAATAAATAAATAATTAATTAAATTAATAAATAAATAAATAAATAAATAAATAAATAAATAAATTATCTACTATTTGTACTAAAACCCAAAAATAT